>NC_091953.1:303200-498215 GCF_031021105.1 Erythrolamprus reginae
CTGCAAGTTGGGCAGAATGCAGCCGTGCGAGCGGTCACTGGTTAGGAGATAGGTGGGTCTTCAGGAGCTTTCGAAAGGCAAGGAGGATGGGGGCAGTCCTAATCTCTGGGGGAGTTGATTCCAGAGGGTCAGGGCCACCACAGAGAAGGCTCTTACCCTGGGTCCTGCCAAATGGCATTGTTTAGTCGACGGGACTCGGAGAAGTTCAACTCTGTGGGACCTCACCGGTCGCTGGGATTCGTGTGGCAGAAGGGGGTCCCGGAGGTATTCTGGTCCGGTGCCATGAGGGCTTTATAGGCCAGAACCAGCACCAACATGCCATGTAACATATGTATATACAAAGAAGTGATATAAGAAATGTAACAAACATAAGAAATGGGATATAGAACTACTTAAATATTGAAACGTTGTTTTTTTTAAACTGGGAAAAACTAGTAAAAGTTATTTTTCTAAAAAAAGAAAAGCCAGCTGTGGGAGGGCTTGGAATTCTCCACCCCCCTCCCCTGGAGGGACCAGCAAGACTTGAAAGACCAGGGGGGCCCGGCAGCCGGAAAGGCCCTGCTTACGAGACCCCTGCCCCTCAGGATCGGTCTCTCCTCCGAGCCCTGGGAGGCCAGGAGTATCTGGCCAGAGGAAAGCGAGGCCCGAATGGGGGCGACTTGGTCATCCCACTCTGATGGGAGATCTCTGAGAAGCCGGACTGTTGACCGGTCTGGACCTGGGCTTTTCCGGCCAGTGTCTCGCAGCCAGTCCTTGGCCGACCCCCCTGATTATTCCCGAAATCTCACTGTGAGTCGGGGGCTCCCTTGTAAGCAGGGCTTGAGGAGCCACGAATGGGCATTGAAAGCCCCCTGGGGGTCCTTACTCTGGCTTGGCAAGTGGAGACACCCCATAATTCCACCCGGCTGCGACGGAAACCCCTAAAGGTTCTGCGGCTGAACTGGAGACCCCCTGGGGGACCCTTCCCTCTGAGCCCAGGCTGGCCCCCAGACCAGCTTGGGAAAGCCCCCAGCGTGGGAGGCGAGGGCCTGGGTGACCCCAGACCCGGAGATGTCCGGGGATGGCACAGTATATATCCCAGGGATTGGATGGGATGGGATGGGATGCCGGGTGGGGGCTAGCCTTCTACCTGCTCACCGACCCGAGCAGCCACAGCCTTTTTGCACAGCAGACATGGGAATCCCTGCTGCCCCAGGGGTCGCCCAGTTCCCTCCCCCTCCTCCAGAATGGGGCCTGAGACAAAGCCCTCCCCCTCGGCTGGGAGGTCCACTGGTGGTGGTGGGGTCCATCCTCTGCTGCCCCCTCCCCCATGCCTGCTGTCGTGCCTGCTGCTGCCCCTCCTGGCCTGGGAGGCTCCCCCCCCCGATCCAAGCCAACTGTGATGGGGACCCGAGGAAGCTGGGCTGTTGCCCCCCCCTGAGCGTGGGTCCTGTGTCGGAGAAGGGGGGCGTTTCTTCCCCAGAGGTTGGCAGCTGGTTGGTAAAATTTCAGAGGGCACAAACGAGGGAGGAGCAGCAGAATGGATTCCTGAGCTATACCATGGACCACCCCCCATAAGTTGGTCACCCCCAAGATGTCCAGAAGCCGTTCCATTAGGCCTGGCCTGGCTGGACAAATGGACCCCCACCATTGGGTGGGAGGATGGATATGGCCAGCTTGGCCCCCACCTCGGCCCTAACCCTCCCGCCGAGGCCTGCAGGAGGGACCCTCCGATTCCAAGGCAGGGAACAAAGGGCCCCCCTCCCCCCGCTTCTGCCCCAAAGGAGGAAAAGCTCCGGGGTCTCCAGAAATTGCCCCTTGAATGCCGAGACCTGGGAAGGGTTTTCCCTGAGGAAGATGGGCAATGAACGGCCGCCTCCCAGACCAACAGACTGCGCAGTGGACGTTAAACCAGGGGTAACGCTCCTAAGCCCAGAATGTGACCCCCGGCTGTCACCGAAGGATTTGGAAGAAAAGACATAGACACGAATTTGGACCCAGGATTCAATCCGGAAGAGCAGCCCCTGTGCTGCTTAGAGAGAAAAAGGTGGGAGGTCTCCACCCTAGTGGTTGACTTCTGGAACAGCAATGCATTGTGCCTACAGAACACCCGCCCACCCGCCCACCGCCTTCCCTGGTTCTGTCACAGGTGCCAGCCGGGGGGAGACACGCCCGCCAGCCACAAGCAGGGTGAGGCGGGCTCCGGTCTGATTTGGTTTCTTTTGGAGAGTTGGAAGGGGCCTTGGAGGGCATCTAGTCCAACCCCCGCTCAGGCAGGGGTCCCTGTAGCATGTTGGAGAAATGGCATCCGACTCTTCCCTGAAAGCCCCCAGTGTTGGAGCACCTGCCAGGGAAGGAAGGGGGGCTGGGGGGTGACTGAGCATCTGCTGCTGTGGGTCCCACCTGCCCCCCTGCCTGAGCCACGCCGGAGCCCCTGAGCTGCCCCCCCAAGTGTGGAGAGGCCCAAGGAGGAGGCCAGGTTGCTTGCAGGTCCTAGCTGGCCTTCTGGGGGGCCCATTGGGGTGGAATGTCCGGTCCCTGCCCCCTCCCCACCTTGGATCTGCTGGGGTCCTTTGGAGAGGCCCTGCGGCCATGGAGAGGGGCTGCCTGGCGTTCCAGAGGCTTCCTCGGTGCTCCCACTTGCAGTCTGGCAATTATGTTGTGGTCAGCTCTGGCCCTGCTCCTGTCCCAAGGACTGTGGATGTGGGGGAGACATCCACATGCTGCAGGCCTGTTTTGCCCCCCCCCCCTGGTGGAATCTGCTGATGAAGGCTCCTTTGACCAAGAAGACATGAGTGACAGGGAGGAGGAGAGTGGGGCCGACAGCTCAGAAGGAGATCAATTCTCTAGCTCCTCCTTGGATTCAGAACAAGAGTTAATGATACAGCCACGCATGCAGAGAGCGATGCATAGGCAACAACAACTGAGAGATTATTATCAAAGAAAATGAGGCCACCTGTGGTTGGGTGGGGCTGTGGTCATTAGTGAGGCTGCTATAAAGAGCAGCCTGTGGGTTTGGCCATTGTGGAGGATTATCTGATCGTTGTGTTTCGTGACTGCTTTACTGACTTTGACCTTTTGTGTGCTGATTTTTCCCCGCTTTGAAACTAAACCGGAGCAAAGTGTGTTTCACTTTGTGGAAGAAGAAGGACTGT
The DNA here is from genome assembly GCF_031021105.1 of Erythrolamprus reginae. Lineage (NCBI taxonomy): Eukaryota > Metazoa > Chordata > Lepidosauria > Squamata > Dipsadidae > Erythrolamprus > Erythrolamprus reginae. The sequence goes on from NC_091953.1 coordinate 306,335, forward strand.
GAATTGCCTCCCACTGCAAGCTAAGTATCTCAGAACTGATAAGGGACTTGTACCAATTACCAGTTTGTTTGGAGACGAGGGCTCTTGGCTACACCAAAAGAGGGCTTGGTTTAAGTGACTTTTCATTATAAAGAACATTGTTTTGAATTTTCAAACGTGTGTGTGTCTGACATTTGTACCTGTGAATTTTTGAGAGGAGTCTACCAGGGAGCCCGACAGAACACAATGAATGGAGGCTTTAACTCTTTCAATGGCCTTTTGAGCCCCGTGCAGCTCTTAAGCTCCGCCCCCTCTGCCTTTGTGGCCTCTGTCCAAGGGCTGCTGCTGTTCATCAAAGGGAGATTTGCATTTAGAAACTAAATGTGGCCCAAGCGGTGCCTGGCCTGTTGGCTCCAGCTTCCCCCACCCCGTGTCAACCCCCCCTCCCACCCGAGCAGTGCTGCTGCCCCTGCTGGACCTGCCACCCCCACCCCCCAAGAAACCTGCTGATGGTGGTGGATGGCTTGGGGGCAGCCCAGAGAGACTGCCAGGAGAGGGGGAGGAGGAGTAGGGAAGGGCCCCCACCCTGAGGGGCCCATCAAGTCCATTGCCCACCTTCTGAGAAGCCACCTGTGGCAGCTCCTGGTCTGCAGTGCCCGCTCTCACCGCCAGGGGGTGCTCTGCCTCTTTCCTTGTGAGCAGGGCCCTTGGGGAGGGGGAGGCTCTTCCCACAGGGGGGCTTAATACACCTGACTGCTGGAAAGAGTGATGCCCCACTCCCACTGCGAGCGCATGGGCATCGCCCGCATGGCCTGTGCCAATATCGCCCTCAACGTCTGGTGCCATTGCCTGTTCAAATGTTGTGTAGTTGTGTAGCTCCTTCTCTTTGCGGATATTGGAAGCAGAGACCAGTAGGTAAGAGGCCTCCAGGCAGGAGGAGTTGTACAGCTACATCACCGTCCTCCTGAAGCCACGACAGCCAACATCTGGGCAAAGCCACCACCACGAGAGAGATGCCAGCGTTTGCGCGAAGAGCTGGATATTGTAAATTCTGGTGCCACATAGAGTGGGGAGGGAGGGTTGGTTTACTTTTAGACTAAATAATCCTTCAGAAGAGAAGGATTTAGGGGTCGTGATTTCTGACAGTCTCCAAATGGGTGAACAGTGTGGTCAGGCAGTAGGGAAAGCGAGTCGGATGCTTGGCTGCATAGCTAGAGGTATCACAAGCAGGAAGAGGGAGATTATGATCCCGCTATATAGAATACTGGTGAGACCACATTTGGAATACTGTGTCCAGTTCTGGAGACCTCACCTACAAAAAGATATTGACAAAATTGAACGGGTCTAAAGACGGGGTACAAGAATGGTGGAAGGTCTTAAGCATAAAACTTAAATAAGGTTCAGGAGGGAAGTGTTTTCAATAGGAAAGTGAACACAAGAACAAGGGGGCACAAACTGAGGATAGTTGGGGGAAAGATTAAAAGTAATGTGAGAAATTATTATTTTACTGGAAGAATTGAAGAGGCTTGGAACAAACTTCCAGCAGACGTGGTCAGTAAATCCACAGTCACTGAATGTAAACATGCCTGGGATAAACATCTATCCATCCTAAGATAAAATAGTCTAAGGGCAGACTAGATGGACCGTGAGGTCTTTCCCTCCCCCTAGGCTTATAAAATTTATGCATGGTACGCTAGTATGATTGGTTTTAAATTGGAGGGTTTTTTTTTAAATTAACTTAAATATTAGATTTGTTTTACATTGTATTGTTATTGCTGTGAGCCGCCCCGAGTCTGCGGAGAGGGGTGGCATACAAATCTGATTAATAAATAAATAAATAAATTTTCCGCCGTCAATCTCCTATGTTTATTTTTACTTATTTGTTTTGTCAAGTACGTATTGGTGGTCTATAAAGATATAATAATATTCATATACATTAGGACAGGGGACAGAAGGCACGCGGGGGCACTTGTGCAGACCCCTTACTGACCCCTTAGTGTTGGCAGTCTCACCTCCGCATGGACTTTGGGAAAGGTGTCACGTCTGTTTCTAGCTAAATCCCTCACACCTGCGATTACTGTATCTAAGGTCAGTTTGCTGCCCCCACCCTGGTTGCTTCCTCCCCGTCTCTTCTCTCGCTGACTGCAGACGTGCGATGGCGCATTTGCGTAGAGTGTTTTATTGTCAGAATAGGGACCCTTGGTTGTTCTTTGCATTGTGACTTTGCCTTGGATTAAACCTGTTTCTTTGAAGTTTTGTATCCAGGGTTTAAATTCTCAAGACCAACGGCCTCTCCCAGGAGGTGGGGCAGCCCCTACCCCCCTGTCCTTCCAGGAAGGGGTTGAGACGGGGCCCTGTGACCTCCAGTGGGGAGCCCAGAGGGGCACGTGGGGCTCAATCGCACCCAGAAGGGTCTCGTTTGCCTTTGAAATCTCTTGCGTGTGGAATTCCCCTCTTACTTTTAGATACAGTTTTAATGTCTTCAGAGTTGATTTGCACACTGCCCGGGGCCTCTCGGTGAGGGAGATGGTGCTGTGAAGATTAATCAGATAATGGCCAATGATGGTGAAGGCTCCTCTTCCAGGGAATGAAGGGCTGAGCCCTTTGTTTACCCAGTCGGGGCCCTTGAGTCTTTCCGAGGAAGTGGCCTGGCTTTGTGCCACTTCCTTGAAATCTCACCGAACACGCCTGGCTTTGCTCCAGCGGCTTCCTCAGAAGGCCTCCAGTGCCCCGACCGGCTAGACCGCTCTGCGGGGACCATCCTGGAGAAGAAAGGCAGCTCTGTCCTCCTCCTGCTGCTGCCCACACCAGACCCCCTGCCCTTGCTAGGCTGGCCAGAGTGACCCACAAAGGCCCATCTCACTGCCACTTGCCGGACGATTCGTTTTGTGCCTCCTTCTTGCTCCCAGTTTATTCCACGTGGCTGTATCCCTGGGGGAGGGGGGCATTACAGGGGGTCAACTATTGTTGCCTTGGCAAGGGGTCGGCAACAAAGGAGGCAAGGCAGGGGCAGAAGAGGGCTGCTGCTGCCTCCCCCCGCTTGCTCCCCACTCCCACCCCTGGCAACCTAGAAAACCCTCCCAACTCCCCACCCTTCTATGGCAGCCGAAAAAGGGCAAAATTAGCGGAGAAACGAAGGGAAACATGTTCCCCATCACGACTGCGCAGCACTGTGAAAATGCCGTGCGGAGGTTCCTTGTCCCCTGCGCAGGCGCACAGCTTAGAGGGATCAGGGGTCACATGGTCTTCTTGTGTTGCCAAAGAACGGAGCTGGAAAGCAGGTTCGTGGTGGAACGGTGGTTGCTGATGGACTTTGCAGGAGGATGGTGGTCAGGCTATTCTTCCTTACTTCTAGGTCGAATTTCCCTCTGATGGTCTTCCACTCGTTGCTTCTCCTCCAACCTTCGGGTGGTTTGGAGAATAGGATTACACACACACACACACCCCTTTGTCATGTCATCCTTCGTCCTTCTCTATGTTAGACCAGAGATATCGAATTCCCTGAATCATTCGCACGTTTTAGCCTCCGGATCCCTGATTATGACCTGTGTTGCTCTTCCCTGCACTCGTTCGACATCCTTTTTGCATCACAGTGACCAGAATTAGATGCAGTAAATATCCCAAGGGTGGTCGTACCACTGCAGTATAAATCAACACTAACACGTCACACAATCTTAGTACTGCTAGCTCGTATTTAAGTGAGCATAGATGTCTAGACCTCTCCCACAATTACTGCTATTGAGCCAGGTACCACCTCCTCTATACCTATGCCTTTGGTTGTTCTTGCCTGGGTGATACCTGGCTCAATAGCAGTACAGTGTCCCCTCGATTTTCGTGGGGGATGCGTTCCGAGACCGCCTGTGAAAGTCGAATTTCCGCAAAGTAGAGATGCGGAAGTAAATACACTATTTTTGGCTATGAACAGTATCCCAAGCCTTCCCTTAGCACTTTAAACCCCTAAACTGCAATTTCCCATTCCCTTAACAACCATTTAGATTATTACTCACCATGTTTCTTTATTAAAGTTTATTTTAAAAAACCTATTTATTAAAGCCGGATGAAAGTTTGGCGATGACATATGACGTCATCGGGCGGGGAAAAACGTGGTATAGGGAAAAAAGCCGCAAAGTATTTTTTAATCAATATTTTTGAAAAAACGTGTTATAGACTTTTCGCAAAGTTTGAACCCGTGAAAATCAAGGGAACACTGTAGTTGTGAGAGGGGTCAGAGTTCGGAGAGGGGGGCATACAAATCTAATAAATAATAATAATAATAATAATAATAATAATAATTATTATTATTATTATTAATAATTATTGTTATCCACTTAGAATGAAGGAGGAACCTTCTGACCAGGGGAACAATGAACCCGTGAACGGCTTCCCTCCCTCCAGAGGTTGTGGGGGCTCCATCAGTGGCCTTTTTCTAAAGAGGAGATTGGACAGTCGCAGAGAAGCCCCTGTGTTCCAGCCCTCTTTGGGTGGCCCTGAAACATCAGCCTGCTGCCGGGTCTCTGGGTCTCTGGGTCTCTGAGTGAGGAGCCTGTGGGGCAGCCCAGACCTGGGCCTTTTATGGCCGGTCCAGGGAGTTGCCTGCTGTCGTCATGCGAGGGCGTCCATGTGTCTGGCCAGAGCAGTTCCGTCCGTGGCCCTGCCCTCCTGGGAAGGAGGAAGAGAACAGGGCCCAGCCTGTCGGGACCCTTTGGCAAGAGGGAGGGGTGGGGCTGGGTGCCAGTGCTGATGACCATGCAGAACCACCCTTGGGTTACCAAGGCCATGCACAGAGGCAAACGTGGGACTCCAGCAGATATCCAGGAGATAAGAATAATTATTCAGTCCTACAAGACAGATACATTAAAGTGTGTAAAATAGTATTTACTCTAGAAAGAGCACAGTCAAGTTTCAATTCAATTCAATTCATTAGATTTGTATGCCGCCCCTCTCCATAGACTCGGGCGGCTCACAACAATAATGACACAATATACTGTATAACAAATCTAATAATTAAAAATCATTAAAAACCCCTTATTAAAAAGAAAACATACACACAAACATACCATGCATAACCTGTATAGGCCCAGAGGAGATGTCTCAGTTCCCCCATGCGTGGCGGTAGAAGTGGGTTTTAAGAGGTTTACGAAAGACAAGGAGAGTAGGGGCAGTCCTAATCTCCAGGGGGAGCTGGTTCCAGAGGGTCGGGGCCCCCACAGAGAAGGCTCTTCCCCTGGGTCCCGCCAGATGACATTGTTTAGTCGACGGGACCCGGAGAAGACCAACTCTGTGGGACCTAACCAGTCCCTGGGATTTGTGCTGCAAAAGGCGGTCTCGGAGATATTCTGGTCCGATGCCATGAAGGGCTTTATAGGTCATGACCAACACTTTGAATTGTGACTGGAAAGTGATCGGCAACCAATGCAGACTGCGGAGTGTTGGTGTAACATGGGCATATTTAGGGAAGCCCATGATTGCTCTCGCAGCTGCATTCTGCACGATCTGGAGTTTCCAAACACTTTTCAAAGGTAGCCCCATGTAGAGAGCGTTACAGTAGTCGAACCTCGAGGTGATGAGGGCAGGAGTGACTGTGAGCAGTGACTCCCGGTCCAAATATGGCCACAACTGGCACACTAGGCGAACCTGGGCAAACGCCCCCCTCGCCACAGCTGAAAGATGGTTTTCTAATGTGAGCTGTGGATCGAGGAGGACGCCCAAGTTGTGGACCCTCTCTGAGGGGGTCAGTAATTCCCCCCCCAGGGTTATGGACGGACAGATGGAATTGTCCTTGGGAGGCAAAACCCACAGCCACTCCGTCTTATCAGGGTTGAGTTTGAGTCTGTTGACACCCATCCAGACCCTAACAGCCTCCAGGCACCGGCACATCACTTCCACTGCTTTGCTGACTGGTCATGGGGTGGAGATGTATAACTAGGTATCATCGGCATATTGATGATACCTCACCCCATGCCCTTGGATGATCTCACCCAGCGGTTTCATGTAGATATTGAATAGCAGAAGGGAGAGGACCGACTCCTGAGGCACCCCACAAGGGAGAGACCTAGAGGTTGACCTCTGATCCCCCACTAACACCAACTGCGACCGACCGGAGAGGTAGGAGGAGAACCACTGGAGAACAGTGCCTCCCACTCCCAGCCGCTCCAGCCGGCACAGAAGGATACCATGGCCGATGGTATCGAAAGCCGCTGAGAGGTCAAGAAGCACCAGGACAGAGGACAAGCCCCTGTTCCGGGCCCGCCAGAGATCATCCATCAACGTGACCAAAGCAGTTTCTATGCTGTAGCCGGGCCTGAATCCAGACTGTTGAGGACCTAGATAATCGGCTTCTTCCAAGGACCGCTGGAGTTGGAGTGCCACCACCTTCTCAACAACCTTCCCCATGAAGGGAAGGTTGGAGACTGGACAGTAGTTATTAAGCACGGCTGGGTCCAGGAAAGGCTTCTTGAGGAGGGGGTGCACAAGTGCCTCCTTATAAGGAGTCGGAAAGGACCCCCTCCCCAAGGAGGCGCTGACAATCTCCTGGACCCAGCTCTGTGTTACCTCTCGGCTGGCCAAAACCAAACAAGAGGGACACAGATCCAGTAAACAGGTGGCGGAACTCACAGCTCCAATGGCCTTGTCCACTTCATCAAGTGTCACCAAGTCAAACTCCTCCCAGACAGATGGACAAAGACTTTACCAGAATCTGAAGTCCTCTGGGTTTCACCCCCCCTCAGTTGAAAGTTCCAGCCCTTGTCCACCCTCCCACACACCCCTAGACCATCCCGTCGCCCAATCCTCTACTGCCCTGCTGGCAGAGTCCACCCCTCTCCTTCCGTGCAGGTGCAGAGACAAAGGATGACCTTGGCTTCCGAGAAAGACTTTGGGAGGGCTGCATGCCCCCCCTTTTCCCACCACGGAATGTGCCGAGCAGGATCGTGCCAAGGGGGGGCAGGCTGAAGACCCCCCCATTGAAATGGCTGCCCCATAAATCCATGGAACGTAAAACCCCTAAAAATGAACTCGTCCCTTCCTCAGAAATATCTAAAGTCAATACAAATCTAGTGTCCAGAACTAAAGAAAATAACCACACAATTCCTCAGACTAAACACAAATACAGTGGTCACTCTACTTCGGAACTTCATTCACTCCGTGAGCAGGTTCTTAAGTGTGAACGTTCTTAAGGAGAAGCAGTGTTTCCCATAGGAATCCAGGTAAAAGCAAAGAGTGCGTGCAAACCCATCAGGAAAGAAATAAAAGCTCGGAATTTGGGGGGGAGGGGGGGAGGAGGAGGAGGAGGAGGAGGAGGAGGAGGAGGAGGAGGAGGAGGAGGAGAGTCGCTGCCGAAGGAAGAAGGAGGGGAATCAAAAAAATCCAAAACTTTAAAGCTAAAAAAAAAAGGAACTCTGAGGTGGCGAGGAGGAGCATGTGCCTCCCTGGTGCTGGTGCTGGTGCTCCCTGCTTCCCCTTCCTTCCCATGCTGAAGGGCTGCCCTCTCCTCTCGTTCTCTCGCTTTGTAGCCGGCGCTTTTCCTTCGCTGTGGTGACTCCTCGGCTGCCCAGAGCGAAGGGAGCGTTTCTTTTCTCTGGGCGCTGGCAGAGGTTTATTCCCTCTCCAAGCGCCCAGAGGAAGGAAAATGCTCCGTTCGCTCTGGGCTGCCAAAGCCTCCTTAAGCGCCACCGAAAGGCTCCTCTGGCAGCCCAGAAAAGCCCGAGATGGACGGGATTAAAGGGGGAAGGGCAGGAAACTGGCCGGGCCTTTGTGCCGCTCTCAACTTTCCTGGGAAATTTTTCCGGGCTCGAGTTCTTAAGTAGAAAATGGTTCTTAGGAAGAGGCAAAAAAAATCTTTTTTTAAAAAATTTTATTATTAAAAATGAAACATGTACATCGTTTGATGCAACATATAGTACAATACAAAACACAAAATACGAAAGAAAGAAAAAATAAAGCAAACAAACAAAAACCAAACAGGTAGTAAAGATAAAAATATCGGCGAATATACAGGAGAGTTGTATTAAAAACGAAAACTAGATCCAATTATATTTGCTCATTACCATGATTCGAATAGTTTATCTAGAATGTTAAATGCAAGGGTTGAAATAAACGAATTGCAGAGAAATTAACAAGTAATAATAAAATTCATATCCAAATATATATAAAGTCTCATGTTATTATATTAGATAAAGAGTTGCTTTATACCAGATTTGTTACAGTTCAAGATTATATCTGACATTTCAATCTTGTAGCCTGTTGTTCTCGCTCTTGCTTCCTAACCAGTTATAAAAAGGGTCCCAACAATTATTGAACGTAGCCAATGATTCGTTTCTAACTAATGTAGTCAGTTTCGACATTTCTGCGCAGTATATTATTTTTTTAATTATTGCTTCATTTGGGGGTAGCTCATCATTTTTCCACCACTGCGCATAAGTTAGTCTTGCTGCCGTTGTTAAGTGAATAATTAAATGTACTTGGGGTTTCGGTAAATTTTGTCTGATTATGCCCAATAAAAAGCATTCAGGAGTTTTTTCTAGTGATAGATTTAGTATTTCATCAATCCAAATTCCAATTTTGTTCCAGTATAATTTAGCTTTTGTACATTGCCACCATAGGTGGAAATAGGTGCCCAATTCTTGTTGACATTTCCAACAATTTGGTGAGAGTTTATTATTTATTTTGGTTAGCTTAATTGGGGTAATATGCCATCGGTAAAACATTTTGACTAAATTCTCTTTATAGGATGTGGCAATAGTCAGTTTATAGTTCCTACTCCAGAGTATTTGCCATTCCTCCTCTTTAATCTCATTTTTGAGGTCCAGATTCCATTTTTTGGCATTAATTTTTGTGCTAAAATTGTCCAGTTCATTGTAGTTTAAGTAACAGTAAAATTTTTTGATTAGCTGATCTTGGGGGCCTGTACATAGCTTATCTAGCAGGGCATTTTTGCTTATCCCGGTTTTATTTTTATCTTTGTTAAATTTAGTTTGGATCTGTAGGTATTCCCACCATTCCACTTTTTGACCAAGATTTTCTAGTTCTAGCCTTGTTCTAATTGTCCCGTTTGAATTTAGAATATCTTTATATCTTATTATATTGTTTCTTTTGTGGAAATTGGGATGGACATAGGCTTCTAATGGGGCGTACCAGGTGGGAATTCCTTTATAAAGTTTAGGTTTAATTTTTTTCCAAGTGTAAATAAGCGATTTCCTAATCATGTGATTGGAGAAATATTTATGAGTTGTCAGCTTTTCGTCCCAGAGATAGTAGTGCCATCCTAAGTGGAGGTCGTGGCCTTCTAAGTTAAGAAGTCTGGTATTTGTTAGGCTCATCCAGTCTCTCGTCCATGTTAGGGATGCAGCAATATAGTAATCCTTCCAAATTGGGAGAGCCAGTCCTCCTTCTTCTTTCTTTTCTTGTAGATATTTTAATCGAATTCGGGGACGTTTATTTTGCCAGATGAAATTGCTAGTTATTTTATTCAAATTATTGAAAAATTCCTGTTTCAATTGTATTGGGATTGTTTGAAATATAAACAAAATTTTGGGCAGAGTATTTAACTTTATGGCCGCAATCCTCCCAAGTAAGGAAAGTTGTAAATTTCTCCATTTCAACAAGTCAGCTTGTATTTTGTCTATTAAAATATCATAATTGTTTGATTTTAAGCTGGACACTTTATTTGTCAAATTAATGCCGAGATATTTAATTTTTGTAACTATTTGAATATCAAGTTTAGCTGTTAAGATATCTTTCTGTGATTGTCTCATATTTTTAGTTAGAATTTGCGTTTTAGTTTTATTTATTTTGAGGCCTGCCACTGTACCGTATTCTTCCAGAACTTCCAGTAGCTCCCCCTCCCCAAGGGCCCTGCTCACTGGGAAAGAGGCACAGCGCCCCCTTGTGGTGAGAGCAGGCACTGCAGACCAGGAGCAGCTGCAGGTGGCCTCCCAGAAGTTGGGCAAAGGACTTGATGGGCCCCTCGGGGTGGGGGCACCCCTTCCTCCCCCTCCCCCTCCTCCTCCCCCCCCCTCCTCCTCCTCCTCCTCCCCCCTCCTCCTCCTCCCGGCAGTCTCTCTGGGCTGCCTCCAATCCTTCCACCACCATCAGCAGAGGCTCTGTGCGGGGGGTAGCAGGTCCAGCAGTACTGCTGGGGGGGCAGAAAGGGGGTGTTGACAAGGGTGTGTGGGAAGGGGAACACCCCCCTCCCCGAGTTCTCCAGCTGGAGCCAACAGGCCAGGCTCCCTTGGACTCTATTTCCTTTGATGAACAGCAGCAGCGCTTGGACAGAGGCAACGAAGGCAGGAACCGCGCGGGGCTCAAAAGGCAAATGAGAGCAAAGAGAGCGGCCGGAGAAAAGCGGGCGGGCGGGCGAAGGGGGCGCGCCGGGGAGACCGAGGGGCGTCCGGAGCTCGGGGCGGGTGGAGCGGGCGGGTCCGCTCGGCGGGTGGCAGCCCGAGTCTCAGCTCGGCTTCCTCGCGGGGCGGCGCTCCGGACGGCGGGCGGCCGAGGGAGAGGGGGCCACTTCTGGAGGGTTCGCCAACGGGGCCAGGCGCCTCCCCCCGTGCTTCTGGGCCTCTGCGGGGAAAGGAGGCAGGGGGTCCCGGGGGGCGGTTGGGACTGGGGCCGGATATCTGATGAGGGGCCTCTGTGTGTCCGGAGGGCAACCGTCAAGAGGCGGATTCCCTCTGTTGACTGCACCCCCTCCCTCCCATTCTCATAGGACCGTGTGTCCCCCCCCCACCAAAGGCAAAGCCCAGAGGAGGGCTGGGGGGGGCGATTCCAGGGCCCAGAAACTCTCACCCATCCCCCACCCACCCGAGTGGAGCTTGGCGGCCAAGGGCATTCTGGGCAGAAGGGCAGCTCCGTCTCCCCTCCCTGGACAACCCCCCCGCCCTGTTATAGGAACTGGGGGGGGGGAGGGTTGACTCCCAGTTCCCACTAGGACCTTAGGAAACACGGGTGGAGAACTACAGCCACTTTGTGACCCATGGACAGATTGGCCAGCGGAGGAATCCTGGGGAGTCTGGAGCCCCTCCAAGGCCCCTGGCTGCCCTCTTCCCCTCTGGGCCCCTTTGGGCATCGTTGAGCAGCTGGAGGCCCCCCCTGCAGGCGTCACCCCTTCCTGGAAGGGCCTGGTAGCCCCCACCTGCCCCTTGCCCGGATCTCTATCGCGGTCTCTGCCTGCCTCGTCCCTCCGGACAGCCGGAAGCCTCAAGGCAGCTGCTGAAGCCTGGACGCAGTAGACAGGAGTCTTTTTTTGGGAGGGGGGAAGTCCCTGCATTCCTTCTGCAGAGAAGGGGCTGGGGGGGCCCTCTGGGGTCTCTGGAAATTCTGGCCAGTAGGGTCTCTCTCTCCCTCGGTCTCTCGGTCTCTCTGTCTCTCTCTCCCTCTGTCTCTCTCTCCCTCTGTCTCTCTGTCTCTCTGTCTCTCCCTCTTTCTCTCCCTCTGTCTCTCTCTCCCTCTCTCTCTCTCCCTCCATCTCTCTCTCTGTCTCTCTCTCCCTCTGTCTCTCTGTCTCTCTCTCTCTCCCTCCATCTCTCTCTCCGTCTCTCTCTCTCCCTCCATCTCTCTCTCTGTCTCTCTCTCCCTCTGTCTCTCTGTCTCTCTCTCTCTCCCTCTCTCTCTCTCCCTCTCTCTCTCTCCCTCTCTCTCTCTCCCTCCATCTCTCTCTCTGTCTCTCTGTCTCTCTCTCCCTCTGTCTCTCTGTCTCTCTCTCTCTCCCTCTTTCTCTCCCTCTGTCTCTCTCTCCCTCTCTCTCTCCCTCTCCTCCCTCTCTCTCTCTCCGTCTCTCTCTCCCCCTCCATCTCTCTCTCTGTCTCTCTGTCTCTCTCTCCCTCTGTCTCTCTGTCTCTCTCTCTCTCCCTCTTTCTCTCCCTCTGTCTCTCTCTCCCTCTCTCTCTCCCTCTCCTCCCTCTCTCTCTCTCCGTCTCTCTCTCCCCCTCCATCTCTCTCTCTGTCTCCCCACCGCTCTTTCCTAGCCGAACTGGGCGGGATGGGTCAGGGACCCCCTCAGCCTGGCCCATGCGGCTGTCCAAGTGGCTGACCTGGCACTGGACCCTGCAGGGACTCAGTGGGGGAGGGGAGGGTTGGCAGAAGAGGTTAAAGGAGACAAGGGGACAAGGGAGCTGAGCCAGGGGGCCAGAGGCAGGGGCCACAGCAGCACCTGGGGGGTGGGGGTCTTCTGAGGGCGGAGGGAAGCGGAGGCTGAAAAGCCTCAGGGACTGACCCCCCTGACCCCCCCTTGGATTGGGTGCATCCTGGGGTTCAGCCACTCACCTTGACAAAGTAATCCATGCCAGCGACTGACTGTTGACGGTACAATATGGCCGTGTAGGTGGCATATTTCTTGTCTGCCGCATCCTCCAGCTGACCTCTCACCTGGGACAGAAGGGAGGCGGTCAAGGCAAGGAGGCAGCGAGAGGGGCCCTTTGGGGGAGAGGTGGGGGTGGGTGGGTGGGTTGGCCACCCCACAGCTCCTGGGGTGCTGCCTGCTTTGGGGGCTCCTCCGTCAGGCCCCTGGAGCCTCGCTTGGCAAAGCAGGGAAGGGAACTTATTTCTTTATTCACCTTATTCGTATGGCCCCCAACTCCCACAGGAGAAAGAAAAGAACAGCTTTAAAAACAGTTGAGAATACTTCATTAAGAACCAGATCTCTCAGTCCCCCTCGCGGCTGGATCCAGACCCCTGGTTCCTAATGTGGGGCACACACCCTACAGGGGAAGTTTGATTTTCAAGGTGGGCAATGGAAACCTTGTTTAAACCAGGTTAATGGGCTTTTAGGCAGGAGTTCACTTTCTGAATAGTAAGAATTATATGGGGAGGGGGAGAGGCTTCAGGGCTTTAGAGACGCTTAGGTGGGGCAAGGCTTTAAAATGATTGGAATCCACTGATCTAGGCGGTATTGGAGGGGGCGGCATACAAATATAATAATAATAATAATAATAATAATAATAATAATAATAATAATAATAATAATAATAATCACCATCATCATCATCATCATCATCATCATCATCACCATCATCACCATCATCATCACCATCATCTCATGTGATCAACTTGACAAAGTCTTCGGGACGGGGTGGCTGGGCGACCTACCTGGTCAGCATAGCTCTGGATTTCAGGGGTGGCCGGTTTCGCATGAGAAAGTCCCGCAAGATTTGTGAAGTCCATGTTCTTGGAGAAGCAGCCGTCAGACGGGTCTCTGGGTCTCTGAGTGAGGAGCCTGTGGGGCAGCCCAGACCTGGGCCTTTTATGGCTGGTCCATGCAAGGCCAGAGCCGTTCCACCTGTGGCCCCGCCCTCCTGGCTGTCAGCCAGAAGGAGGAGGACAGGTGCGGGTCCAGAGAGTGAGTCAGTGCCCGTCAAAGCAGAGATTGACAGGGAAGGTGTGGCTGGTCTCTGGCGGGGCTGGGTCCCTGGAAGCCCACCTGCTCCTGCTCCACCTGCCAGGGGAGGGAGGGACATGGGTCAGTGCCCAGCGGAGGAAGGAGGTTGGGTCTGTGCCAGGGGCTTTGGGCTTTTCCATGGAAGAGTGATGACTCAGTAGAAGAATTGCACCTGAGAAATAAATCCGAGTCCAAACCTTGGCCTTCTTCCAAGTTCCAATTTATTAGCAGAACCATGTTGGTCACAAACATAGAAACATAGAAGTCTGACAGCAGAAAAAGACCTCATGGTCCATCTAGTCTGCCTCCTGCCGCACGAATCCCAGCGACCGGTTAAGTCCCACAGAGTCGGCCTTCTTCGGGTCCCGTCGACTAAACAATGCCGTCTGGCGGGACCCAGGGGAAGAGCCTTCTCTGTGGGGGGCCCGACCCTCTGGAACCAGCTCCCCCCTGAGATTAGGATTGCCCCCACCCTCCCTGCCCTTCGTAAACTCCTTAAGACCCACCTCTGCCGTCAGGCATGGGGGAACTAAAACACCTCCCCCTTGCCCATGTTGTGTTGTTGATTGATTGACTGTGTGCCTGTTTTTTATATATATTGGGATTGTTTTAGGAAATTACTAATTTTAAATTGTAATTAGATCGGTGGGCATTGGATTTCTATTATGTACTGTTTTTTATTATTGTTGTGAGTCGCCCCGAGTTTGCGGAGAGGGGCGGCATATAAATCCAATAAATCTAATCTAATCTAATCTTTATACTATTTTCTGTATTTTATCTTAGGATGGATCTATGTTTATCCCAGGCATGTTTACATTCAGTGACTGTGGATTTATCTACCACGTCTGCTGGAAATTTGTTCCAAGGATTTACTACTCTTTCAGTAAAATAATATTTTCTCATGTTGCCTTTGATCTTTCCCCCAACTAACTTCAGATTGTGTCCCCTTGTTCTTGTGTTCACTTTCCTATTAAAAACACTTCCCTCCTGAACCTTATTTAACCCTTTCACATATTTAAATGTTTCGATCATCTCCCCCCTTTTCCTTCTGTCCTCCAGACTAGACAGATTGAGTTCATGAAGTCTTTCCTGATACGTTTTATGCTTAAGACCTTCCACCATTCTTTTTTTTTTTTAATTTTAAAAATTTTTATTATACAAATAATACAAAATACAACATAATATACAAAACATAAAACAGTGATCGTAACAATAGAGAACGATCGAATGACATGTCAATTAACAAAGTCCAAATTAAAAGCTAGAAAAGGGGAGGGGAAGAAGTAGATAGGGAAAGGGTAAAGGAGGGAAAAAGATAGAAAGAACAGAGAACGTAGAAAGGATAGAAAGGGTGAAAGATTGGCGAATGTCCGGGGGAGCTGTATTGAGAACGAGAACTGTTTCCTATTTCATTAGCTCGTTACCATGGTTCGGTTTATTTATCTAGATTGGTTAATGCAAGTGTTGAGTTAATCAAGTTATAGAGATTTTAGAAAGTAGTAGTAAAGATACTATCAGTATATATATATATAAAGTCTCTTAATACTATATTAAATATAAAATGGCTATATACCAGATTTGTAACTGGTCATGTTTGTATCTAACGTATCAATCTTATGGCGTGTTATTCTCACTCTTTTTTCCTAACCAGTTGTAAAAAGGATCCCAACAGTTATTGAATGTAGCCATAGTTTCATTTCTTACTAATATAGTTAATTTCGTCATCTCTGCGCAGTATGTAATTTTTTTTATTATTGCGTCATTCGGAGGTATCTCCTCATTCTTCCACCACTGCGCAAAGGTTAACGTGGCTGCTGTTGTTAAGTGGACAATTAGATGTATTTGGGATTTAGGTAGTTTTTGTCTAATAATGCCCAGAAGAAAACATTCAGGGGTTTTTTCTATTGTCAGATTAAGTATTTCGTCAATCCAAGTTCCGATTTTATTCCAATAGATTTTAGCTTTTGTGCATTGCCACCATAAATGGAAATAGGTGCCTATTTCTTGGTGGCACTTCCAACAATAAGGTGAAAGTTTATTATTTAGTTTTGTTAATTTAATCAGGGTAATATGCCACCTGTAAAACATTTTAACTAAATTCTCTTTATAGGACGTGGCAATAGTCAATTTATAATTTCTGCTCCAGAGTAT
Organism: Erythrolamprus reginae; assembly: GCF_031021105.1. Lineage (NCBI taxonomy): Eukaryota > Metazoa > Chordata > Lepidosauria > Squamata > Dipsadidae > Erythrolamprus > Erythrolamprus reginae. The sequence continues at coordinate 321,837 of NC_091953.1, forward strand.
TTGCCACTCCTCTTCTTTAATCTCTTTTTTGAGATCCAAATTCCATTGTTTTACATTAATTTTTGTGTTAATATTATCCAATTCGTTATAATTTAAGTAACAATAGATTTTTTAAATTAATTGTTCTTGGGAATCTGTACATAGTTTGTCTAGCGGGGCATTTTTAATTATTCCAGGATTACTTTTATCCTTGTTGAATTTAGTTTGTATCTGTAAGTATTCCCACCACTCCGTTTTTGGACCGAAATTTTCCAATTCTATTCTTGATCTAATTTCCCCATTGGAATTTAATATATCCTTGTACCTTATTATTATATTGTTTTTTTTATGGAAATTAGGATGCACATATGCTTCTAATGGGGCATACCATGTGGGGATTCCTTTGTAAAGTTTAGACTTAATTTTTTTCCAGGTATGTATTAAAGATTTCCTAATCAGATGGTTGGTAAAATATTTATGGGTCCTCGGCTTCTCATCCCAAAGATAGTAGTGCCATCCTAAGTGGAAGTCGTGACCTTCTAAGCTAAGTAGCCTGGTGTTAGATAGGCTCATCCATTCTCTCATCCAAGTTAGGGATGCGGCAATGTAATAGTCTTTCCAAATTAGGAGTGCCAGGCCTCCTCCTTCTTTTCTATCCTGTAGATATTTTAAGCGAATTCGGGGGCGCTTGTTCTGCCAAATGAAGTTACTGGTAATTTTGTTCAATTTTATAAAGAATTCCTGTTTCAATTGAATTGGGATTGTTTGGAATAGGAACAATATTTTGGGCAAGAGGCTAAGTTTTATAGCCGCGATCCTCCCTAGTAAGGAGAGTTGTAGATTTTTCCATTTCAACAAGTCAGGTTGTATTTTATCTATTAGTTTATTGTAATTGTTTTCTTTTAGGCTGGACACTTTATTCGTCAAATTAATGCCAAGATATTTGATTTTTTTAACTATTTGGATATCAAGTTTGGCTGTTAAGATGGCTTTCTGCGGTTCTCTCATATTTTTGGTTAAGATTTCAGTTTTAGTTTTATTTATTTTAAGACCTGCCACTGTGCCATATTCTTCTAGGATGGCCAATAGTTTGGGTCCTGATTCTAAAGGTTCTTCTATAATAAATACCAGATCGTCCGCGAAAGTTTGTAGCTTGTAGGTTTCATTTTTGCATTTTAGCCCTTTTATACCCTCCTTTTTTCTAATAATTCTGGTTAGTACTTCTAATGTTAGGATAAACAGTAGTGGGGACAATGGACACCCTTGTCTCGTTCCTTTGCGAAGGGAAATTTTTGTCGATATATCTCCGTTAAGGATGATATATGCTGATTGATCTGTATAAATGGCTTTTATTGCGTTTATGAATTTAGGGCCAAATTCCATATATTCAAGTTGTTTAAATATAAATTTCCAGGACATGTTATCAAAAGCCTTCTGGGCGTCGAGAAATATTAATGCCACTTGTTTTTCACTGTGGGCTTCGTAGTACTCCAGGGTGTCCAATACTATTCTGATATTATTCTTTAATTGTCTCCCAGGGAGGAAGCCGTTTTGATCCGAATGTATGAATTGGTTTAGAAATCCTTTGATTCTACTAGCTAGGATGGAGCTAAAGATTTAGTAGTCGGCATTTAAAAGAGAGATAGGGCGGTAATTAGCTATATCTGTAGGGTCCGTATCTTTTTTTGATATTAGCGCTAGATTTGCTTCTGTCCAGGATGTTGGAATTATGCCTCTATCTAGGGCCTCGTTTAAGGTTTCTAGCAGGGCCGTTTCCATTTCTTTGGGGAGGTCTTTATAGAATTCAGGTGGGAGGCCATCAGGGCCCGGGGCTTGGTTGTTTCTCTGCCCTTTGATTGCTTCTTTTAATTCTATGTCAGTGATTGGCTTATTTATTGTATCTGTCATTTCTTGAGGTACTTTAGGGAGATTAGCCTGTTCTAAAATTTCTTGTATTTTTTGGTCATGTTCAATGTTAGCTATATTTTCAGGATTGCCATAGAGCTTACTGTAGAATTCACTAGCAATCTGTTTTTTTCTTTCCAAGTCATGGCATATTTCCCCGTTTGTTGTCTTAAGACAGTTTATGAGTTTCTTTTCCTTTTGTTTTTTGAGTTTATTAACTAACCATTTGCTAGGTTTGTTGGCATTTTCAAAATTATATTGACTGCAACCTTTAATTTGTTGTGCTAGGTTTTGTTGATCTATTAGATTTAACTCATGTTTTATTTGTGACATGTTTTGTTTAAATTATTTTTTTGGGGGATATTTTTGTAAGTTTTCTTCTAGAGATCTGTACTCTTCTTCTAGTTTAATCGATTTCTGGTTTTTTTGTTTATGTTCTTTAGCCATATACGAAATAGCTATTCCTCTAGTTACGGCTTTGGCTGTATCCCATACATTTTGAAGACTGGTGTGTTCTTTAATGTTTTCTTGAAAGAAAAATTTCATTTCCGTTTGGAGTTTCTGTTTAAAACTTTCCTGGTTAAGTATAGATTTTTGAAGCGTCCATCTAGGACATTGTTTGGTTCCTTTCCATATTACTTTAAGCGCATTGTGGTCTGAGATAAAATTGGGTTCTATCTCTACCGATTGAATTTTGGTGTTAAGTTCTATTGTAGTCCAGACCATATCCAGTCTTGACCAAGATTGGTGCCTATCTGAATAGAAAGTGAATTTTTTGAGGTTAGGATTCCTGTCTCTCCAACTGTCTTTAAGTTTTAATTCCTTAATTAAGTCAAAAAAGGCTTTGGGTAGTATTCTTTTCTTAGGCTTATTCCTTTTATCGTTATTATAGTCCAGTTCCTTATCAATTATTCCGTTAAAATCCCCTAATAAGCAAGGATGGATACATGTTTATCCCAGGCATGTTTACATTCAGTTACTGTGGATTTATCTACCACGTCTGCTGGAAGTTTGTTCCAAGGATCTACTACTCTTTCAGTAAAATAATATTTTCTCATGTTGCCTTTGATCTTTCCCCCAACTAACTTCAGATTGTGTCCCCTTGTCCTTGGGTTCACTTCCCTATTAAAAACACTTCCCTCCTGGACCTTATTTAACCCTTTGATATATTTAAATGTTTTGATCATGTCCCCCCTTTTCCTTCTGTCCTCCAGACTCTACAGATTGAGTTCATGAAGTCTTTCCTGATACGTTTTATGCTTAAGACCCTCCACCATTCTTGTAGCCCGTCTTTGGACCCCTTCAATTTTGTCAATATCTTTTTGTAGGTGAGGTCTCCAGAACTCAACACAGTATTCCAAATGTGGTCTCACCAGCATTCTATATAGCGGGATCATATTCTCCATCTTCCTGCTTGTTATACCTCTAGCTATGCAGCCAAGCATTCTACCTGCTTTCCCTACCATCTGGCCGCACTGTTCACCCATTTTGAGACTGGTTGAACCTGATTGGCCGTTATACTGCAACTGCTGATTGGTCTAGAGAAAAGGCCGCCAAAAATAAATGGCTGTCTTTGTTTTTCCCGCCACTGAAAAAAGTATAAAAAGCGAGGCCTGTTGCCCCCACTTCTTGTGGGGTTTTTGTCGAGTCAGTGACTGGTTAGCATTACAGTTCTCCTTCAAAAAAGACCGTTGAACTACAAGGGATTCAATGCCATTACTGACTTAACAGTGGCGATTTCACGGAATTTTGGAGATTTCTTTGCTTCCGCGCATGCGTGGAAGGAAAAAAAAGTGTCCAAAATTGGGGAAATCTCACATGTGCGAATGTCAATGCATGAAATTTCGCTTCCCGTGCATGCGCAGAAGCTGAATCTTGCGCAGGAATGCACATGCACATTTTCCCAACTGGGACTGCGTCCTGGACCGGCCCATGCAGCAACCCACTACTGGTTCTCTTGCTTTAGATGTGTTGAAGTTAGAAGCCTTCTCTAGCGAAGATTTTATTTTGATTCCTTCGCTTAGCACAGAGCTAAATTTATTGGCCTAAAACTACGGATGAGCTAACTAATAAAAGAGAACTATATCAACTATAATATAAAATTGCTTAAAATTAAGAATCTTTATCAAGATGATAAAATTGCAATATGCCAAATGATAAGATCGTAAACATTTATACGATACGATATGGGCTACTGCACAAAATATAGTAAGATACCAGCAAGAATAAGAGAGTGGAGAGAACAAGGATATCTAATAAATAAATAAATAAAATCTCTCTTGTTTTTTAACTGTTTGTAAGTTTCTGATCTTTCTGTTTCTTTTCTTTTGAAATGATTCTATATGTACGTCTGTAAGGATACTGTATACTTTTTGTATTTCTTTTCTAAATATATATATATATATATATATATATATTTAAAAAGCCTACTCTAACACTTTATTTTGATTCCTTCGCTTATCACAAAGTTAGATTTATTGGCCTAAATTGACTTTTTTGTTTCAGTTCAAAGATTCTAGGTGTTATTAGGGCAAATATTAAATAGTAAGTAATGAATGTATCATTGCTTATATATAAGCAGGTTGAATTTGGCTATCTTTATTTTAAATGATAATAGGCTGCAGGGTTAAGTTAAGTTAAGTTCCTATTAAAAACACTTCCCTCCTGGACCTTATTTAACCCTTTACTATATTTAAATGTTTCAATCATGTCCCCCCTTTCCTTCTGTCCTCCAGACGATACAGATTGAGTTCATGAAGTCTTTCCTGATACGTTTTATCCTTAAGACCTTCCACCATTCTTGTAGCCCGTCTTTGGACCCCTTCAATTTTGTCAATATCTTTTTGTAGGTGAGGTCTCCAGAACTGGACACAGTATTCCAAATGTGGTCTCACCAGCATTCTATATAGCGGAATCGTCAGAAATATTAAATCTTCAAAATCTTCAGAAATCTTCAAAAATATTAAAAAGAATAGGACCCAGAACAGACCCTTGTGGCACACCGCTTGTAACCTGTCTCTGCTCAGAATACTCGCCATTAACAATAACTCTCTGATGTCTACGCTTCAGCCAGCTGCAAATCCACTGAACTGTCCAGGGATTAAGACCAATCTTCACTAATTCATCTATCAGCTCTTTATGTGGAACCGTATCAAAGGCTTTGCTGAAGTCCAGGTAGCCAATATCCACGGCACCACCTTCATCCAACACCTTTGTGGCATAGTCAAAGAAATCAATGAGATTAGTCTGACATGATTTCCCTTCAGTAAAGCCATGCTGATTTGGGTCCAATAAGTTATTGTTTTTTAGGTGCTGATTTATCCTCTTTTTGAGTAGAGTCTCCATCATTTTAACTACCACTGATGTCAAGCTAACTGGCCTGTAGTTACCAGCTTTTTCTCTACTGCCCTTTTTGTAGATAGGCACAACACTGGCCATTCTCCAATCCTCAGGAACTTCTCCTGTTAACAAGGATTGGTTAAACAAATCAGTCAGGGGGGTAGCAATGACAGATCTGAGTTCTTTAAGAACTCTGGGGTGGATGCCATCTGGACCCATGGCCTTATTGATCTTTAATCGTTCAAGTTCTTCTAAGACATCGGCTTCTAAGATCACTGGAGCTGAATCCGTACAGCTGGAAGCAATGCTATATCCCTGTAGTCAAACACACACTAATGTTTGCTTCTGTTCTCCACCCAGGTCAAGGTTTGTTCTGTCGGGCTCTCTGGTAGAATCCTCCCCAAAATTCACAGGTACAAATGTCAGACATACACACGTTTGAAAATTCAAAACAATGTTCTTTATAATGAACATTCCCTTAAACCAAGCCCTCTTTTGGTATAGCCAAGAGCCCTCGTCTCCAAACAAACTGGTAATTGGTACAAGTCCCTTATCAGTTCTGAGATACTTAGCTTGCAGCTGGGAGGCCATTCACAGTCCTTCTTCTTTCACAAAGTGAAACACACTTTGCCCTGGTTTACTTTCAAAGCGGGGGAAAATCAGCACACAAAAGGTCAAAGTCAGTAAAGCAATCACGAAACACAACGATCAGATAATCCTCCACAATGGCCAAACCCACAGGCTGCTCTTTATAGCAGCCTCACTAATGACCACAGCCCCACCCAACCACAGGTGGCCTCATTTTCTTTGATACTAATCTCTCAGTTGTTGTTGCCTATGCATCGCTCTCCGCATGCGTGGCTGTATCATTAACTCTTGTTCCGAATCCAAGGAGGAGCTAGAGAATTGATCTCCTTCTGAGCTGTTGGCCCCACTCTCCTCCTCCCTGTCACTCATGTCTTCTTGGTCAGAGGAGCCTTCATCAGCAGATTCCACTGGGCGGGGCAAAACAGGCCTGCAGCATGTGGATGTCTCCCCCACATCCACAGTCCTTGGGGCAGGAGCTGGGCCAGAGCCAACCACAACAAGTTTCATCCTTTGTCCCCACATAGGATCTCCTGTATGAAGAGAGGGTCAGACTAGAAGACCTCTGGGGTCCCTTCCAACTGCGCTATTCTGTGGGCCCTGCAACTTCTCTGCAGTGAGGGGTTTCTCTTCATTTAGTCTTTTGTTTCTGGGAGGGGGGTGCATCATTTCACCCCCTCTGCTTCTGTGTTATAGGGCTGCCCTCCACAGCCCCCTTCTGCCTCTCTCTAGCAGTGCTGCTCCTAAGAGGCAGGGATGGCCCCCCCTCTTCTCCAAAGCCCCCCCCCCCCCGAAGGCAGGACAAGAAGCAACGGATGGAAACGAAGCAAGGAGAGAAGAAAACCTGGAACTCAGGAGAAACTTCCTAACACTTAATGAACCGGCAGAAGAGACGTTGCCTCCAGAAAGTTGTGGCTGCTCCACTAGAAGTTTTTAAAAAGAGATTGGACAACAACCATTGGACTGGGATGGCAGAGGGTCTCCTGCCTTGAGAGGAGAGGGGGCTACACGACCTTCAAGTCCCCCTCCTGCCCTGGGATTCTATGGTCTTCAAGATGCCAAGTTACAACTGTCACTTTGGAGGCCAGGTGGAGAAACAACGAAGGACCAACACATCAATGAAACGGACATTCAAGTGACACCTCCATGTTGGTGGAGGCAGGCAGGGTTCCCGTGGGTCCCATTTATTGGGGGTCAAGGGAAAGGGAGGGTCTTGCCTTCTCCTCAACAGCCCATGGACAATTGGGGGGCCACTGTAGGACACAGAAGTCTGGACTCAATGGGCTTTGGCCCGATTCAGCAGGGCTCTCCTTAGGTTCTTATGTGCAATGAATCCAACTGGCAAGTCCGTGTCTATGGAGAGGGGCGGCACACAAACCCAATAAATGAATAAATACATTTGCAGTACGTGCCCCTAAATACATGCAGCAGCTGCAGGCAGGATGGGAGCCCCCCCCAAGCCCCCCCACCCTCTGAATAGTTTGATGTCCTCCAGGGGAGGGCTGGGCTGGTGGGGGTGACGGAAGGGGCCGGGTGGGGAAAGCCAAGGTGAGGCCAGCGGAGGCGAGTGTGAGGCTGCCTTCGCACCTGCTGGAGGGAACATGCCAGCCTCCCCCAGCGTGGCCCAGGCCAACGTCACAGGAACCGCTGGAGCAGAGCCAGGCGTGGTCCTTGCGTTCTCAGGAAGGGGCACAAAGGCGGCTGATTCCTTGGAAAGCCTCGAGTGCCCCGACCGGCTAAACAGTAACCAGTGGGATGGCTGGACTCCAAAACTTGTGAGTGATCCATTCCTGGACGTTTCCAAGAAGAGATTGGACAACCCGTTTAGAATAATAGAAAACCAGAGCTGGAAGGGACCTTGGAGGTCTTCTAGTCCAACCCCCTGCCCAGTCTAAAAAGCTTCCAGGGTTGGAGAATTCACAACATCTGGAGGCAAGCAGTTCCCCTGGTTAATTGTCCTGACTGTTTCTCCACAATTCCAGGTTGCTTCTCGGCTTGGTTATAATTTCCGTCCCCTGCTTCTTGTCCTGCCTTCGGGGGCTTTGGAGAATAATTTGGCCCCTTCTTTGTGGCAGCCCCTCAAAGACGGCTATCCTGTCTGTCCAGAAACTGCAAGTTGGGCAGAATGCAGCCGTGCGAGCGGTCACTGGTTAGGAGATAGGTGGGTCTTCAGGAGCTTTCGAAAGGCAAGGAGGATGGGGGCAGTCCTAATCTCTGGGGGGAGTTGATTCCAGAGGGTCAGGGCCACCACAGAGAAGGCTCTTACCCTGGGTCCTGCCAAATGGCATTGTTTAGTCGACGGGACTCGGAGAAGTTCAACTCTGTGGGACCTCACCGGTCGCTGGGATTCGTGTGGCAGAAGGGGGTCCCGGAGGTATTCTGGTCCGGTGCCATGAAGGGCTTTATAGGCCAGAACCAGCACCAACATGCCATGTAACATATGTATATACAAAGAAGTGATATAAGAAATGTAACAAACATAAGAAATGGGATATAGAACTACTTAAATATTGAAACGTTGTTTTTTTTAAAATGGGAAAAACTAGTAAAAGTTATTTTTCTAAAAAAAGAAAAGCCAGCTGTGGGAGGGCTTGGAATTCTCCACCCCCCTCCCCTGGAGGGACCAGCAAGACTTGAAAGACCAGGGGGGCCGGCAGCCGGAAAGGCCCTGCTTACGAGACCCCTGCCCCTCAGGATCGGTCTCTCCTCCGAGCCCTGGGAGGCCAGGAGTATCTGGCCAGAGAAAGCGAGGCCCGAATGGGGGCGACTTGGTCATCCCACTCTGATGGGAGATCTCTGAGAAGCCGGACTGTTGACCGGTCTGGACCTGGGCTTTTCCGGCCAGTGTCTCGCAGCCAGTCCTTGGCCGACCCCCCTGATTATTCCCGAAATCTCACTGTGAGTCGGGGGCTCCCTTGTAAGCAGGGCCTGAGGAGCCACGAATGGGCATTGAAAGCCCCTGGGGGTCCTTACTCTGGCTTGGCAAGTGGAGACACCCCATAATTCCACCCGGCTGCGACGGAAACCTCTAAAGGTTCTGCGGCTGAACTGGAGACCTCCTGGGGGACCCTTCCCTCTGAGCCCAGGCTGGCCCCCAGACCAGCTTGGGAAAGCCCCCAGCGTGGGAGGCGAGGGCCGGGGTGACCCCAGACCCGGAGATGCCGGGGATGGCACAGTATATATCCCAGGGATTGGATGGGATGGGATGGGATGCCGGGTGGGGGGCTAGCCTTCTACCTGCTCACCGACCCGAGCAGCCACAGCCTTTTTGCACAGCAGACATGGGAATCCCTGCTGCCCCAGGGGTCGCCCAGTTCCCTCCCCCTCCTCCAGAATGGGCCTGAGACAAAGCCCTCCCCCTCGGCTGGGAGGTCCACTGGTGGTGGTGGGGTCCATCCTCTGCTGCCCCCTCCCCCCATGCCTGCTGTCGTGCCTGCTGCTGCCCCTCCTGGCCTGGGAGGCTCCCCCCCCCGATCCAAGCCAACTGTGATGGGGACCCGAGGAAGCTGGGCTGTTGCCCCCCCTGAGCGTGGGTCTGTGTCGGAGAAGGGGGGCGTTTCTTCCCCAGAGGTTGGCAGCTGGTTGGTAAAATTTCAGAGGGCACAAACGAGGGAGGAGCAGCAGAATGGATTCCTGAGCTATACCATGACCACCCCCCATAAGTTGGTCACCCCCAAGATGTCAGAAGCCGTTCCATTAGGCCTGGCCTGGCTGGACAAATGGACCCCCACCATTGGGTGGGAGGATGGATATGGCCAGCTTGGCCCCCACCTCGGCCCTAACCCTCCCGCCGAGGCCTGCAGGAGGGACCCTCCGATTCCAAGGCAGGGAACAAAGGGCCCCCTCCCCCCGCTTCTGCCCCAAAGGAGGAAAAGCTCCGGGGTCTCCAGAAATTGCCCCTTGAATGCCGAGACCTGGGAAGGGTTTTCCCTGAGGAAGATGGCAATGAACGGCCGCCTCCCAGACCAACAGACTGCGCAGTGGACGTTAAACCAGGGGTAACGCTCCCTAAGCCCAGAATGTGACCCCCGGCTGTCACCGAAGGATTTGGAAGAAAAGACATAGACACGAATTTGGACCCAGGATTCAATCCGGAAGAGCAGCCCCTGTGCTGCTTAGAGAGAAAAAGGAGGGAGGTCTCCACCTAGTGGTTGACTTCTGGAACAGCAATGCATTGTGCCTACAGAACATCCGCCCACCCGCCCACCGCCTTCCCTGGTTCTGTCACAGGTGCCAGCCGGGGGGAGACACGCCCGCCAGCCACAAGCAGGGTGAGGCGGGCTCCGGTCTGATTTGGTTTCTTTTGGAGAGTTGGAAGGGGCCTTGGAGGGCATCTAGTCCAACCCCCGCTCAGGCAGGGGTCCCTGTAGCATGTTGGAGAAATGGCATCCGACTCTTCCCTGAAAGCCCCCAGTGTTGGAGCACCTGCCAGGGAAGGAAGGGGGGCTGGGGGGTGACTCAGCATCTGCTGCTGTGGGTCCCACCTGCCCCCCTGCCTGAGCCACGCCGGAGCCCCTGAGCTGCCCCCCCAAGAGTGGAGAGGCCCAGGGAGGAGGCCAGGTTGCTTGCAGGTCCTAGCTGGCCTTCTGGGGGGCCCATTGGGGTGGAATGTCCGGTCCCTGCCCCCTCCCCACCTTGGATCTGCTGGGGTCCTTTGGAGAGGCCCTGCGGCCATGGAGAGGGGCTGCCTGGCGTTCCAGAGGCTTCCTCGGTGCTCCCACTTGCAGTCTGGCAATTATGTTGTGGTCAGCTCTGGCCCTGCTCCTGTCCCAAGGACTGTGGATGTGGGGGAGACATCCACATGCTGCAGGCCTGTTTTGCCCCCCCCCCTGGTGGAATCTGCTGATGAAGGCTCCTTTGACCAAGAAGACATGAGTGACAGGGAGGAGGAGAGTGGGGCCGACAGCTCAGAAGGAGATCAATTCTCTAGCTCCTCCTTGGATTCAGAACAAGAGTTAATGATACAGCCACGCATGCAGAGAGCGATGCATAGGCAACAACAACTGAGAGATTATTATCAAAGAAAATGAGGCCACCTGTGGTTGGGTGGGGCTGTGGTCATTAGTGAGGCTGCTATAAAGAGCAGCCTGTGGGTTTGGCCATTGTGGAGGATTATCTGATCGTTGTGTTTCGTGACTGCTTTACTGACTTTGACCTTTTGTGTGCTGATTTTTCCCCGCTTTGAAACTAAACCGGAGCAAAGTGTGTTTCACTTTGTGGAAGAAGAAGGACTGTGAATTGCCTCCCACTGCAAGCTAAGTATCTCAGAACTGATAAGGGACTTGTACCAATTACCAGTTTGTTTGGAGACGAGGGCTCTTGGCTACACCAAAAGAGGGCTTGGTTTAAGTGACTTTTCATTATAAAGAACATTGTTTTGAATTTTCAAACGTGTGTGTGTCTGACATTTGTACCTGTGAATTTTTGAGAGGAGTCTACCAGGGAGCCCGACAGAACACAATGAATGGAGGCTTTAACTCTTTCAATGGCCTTTTGAGCCCCGTGCAGCTCTTAAGCTCCGCCCCCTCTGCCTTTGTGGCCTCTGTCCAAGGGCTGCTGCTGTTCATCAAAGGGAGATTTGCATTTAGAAACTAAATGTGGCCCAAGCGGTGCCTGGCCTGTTGGCTCCAGCTTCCCCCACCCCGTGTCAACCCCCCCTCCCACCCGAGCAGTGCTGCTGCCCCTGCTGGACCTGCCACCCCCACCCCCCAAGAAACCTGCTGATGGTGGTGGATGGCTTGGGGGCAGCCCAGAGAGACTGCCAGGAGAGGGGGAGGAGGAGTAGGGAAGGGCCCCCACCCTGAGGGGCCCATCAAGTCCATTGCCCACCTTCTGAGAAGCCACCTGTGGCAGCTCCTGGTCTGCAGTGCCCGCTCTCACCGCCAGGGGGTGCTCTGCCTCTTTCCTTGTGAGCAGGGCCCTTGGGGAGGGGGAGGCTCTTCCCACAGGGGGGCTTAATACACCTGACTGCTGGAAAGAGTGATGCCCCACTCCCACTGCGAGCGCATGGGCATCGCCCGCATGGCCTGTGCCAATATCGCCCTCAACGTCTGGTGCCATTGCCTGTTCAAATGTTGTGTAGTTGTGTAGCTCCTTCTCTTTGCGGATATTGGAAGCAGAGACCAGTAGGTAAGAGGCCTCCAGGCAGGAGGAGTTGTACAGCTACATCACCGTCCTCCTGAAGCCACGACAGCCAACATCTGGGCAAAGCCACCACCACGAGAGAGATGCCAGCGTTTGCGCGAAGAGCTGGATATTGTAAATTCTGGTGCCACATAGAGTGGGGAGGGAGGGTTGGTTTACTTTTAGACTAAATAATCCTTCAGAAGAGAAGGATTTAGGGGTCGTGATTTCTGACAGTCTCCAAATGGGTGAACAGTGTGGTCAGGCAGTAGGGAAAGCGAGTCGGATGCTTGGCTGCATAGCTAGAGGTATCACAAGCAGGAAGAGGGAGATTATGATCCCGCTATATAGAATACTGGTGAGACCACATTTGGAATACTGTGTCCAGTTCTGGAGACCTCACCTACAAAAAGATATTGACAAAATTGAACGGGTCTAAAGACGGGCTACAAGAATGGTGGAAGGTCTTAAGCATAAAACTTAAATAAGGTTCAGGAGGGAAGTGTTTTCAATAGGAAAGTGAACACAAGAACAAGGGGGCACAAACTGAGGATAGTTGGGGGAAAGATTAAAAGTAATGTGAGAAATTATTATTTTACTGGAAGAATTGAAGAGGCTTGGAACAAACTTCCAGCAGACGTGGTCAGTAAATCCACAGTCACTGAATGTAAACATGCCTGGGATAAACATCTATCCATCCTAAGATAAAATAGTCTAAGGGCAGACTAGATGGACCGTGAGGTCTTTCCCTCCCCCTAGGCTTATAAAATTTATGCATGGTACGCTAGTATGATTGGTTTTAAATTGGAGGGTTTTTTTTTAAATTAACTTAAATATTAGATTTGTTTTACATTGTATTGTTATTGCTGTGAGCCGCCCCGAGTCTGCGGAGAGGGGTGGCATACAAATCTGATTAATAAATAAATAAATAAATTTTCCGCCGTCAATCTCCTATGTTTATTTTTACTTATTTGTTTTGTCAAGTACGTATTGGTGGTCTATAAAGATATAATAATATTCATATACATTAGGACAGGGGACAGAAGGCACGCGGGGGCACTTGTGCAGACCCCTTACTGACCCCTTAGTGTTGGCAGTCTCACCTCCGCATGGACTTTGGGAAAGGTGTCACGTCTGTTTCTAGCTAAATCCCTCACACCTGCGATTACTGTATCTAAGGTCAGTTTGCTGCCCCCACCCTGGTTGCTTCCTCCCCGTCTCTTCTCTCGCTGACTGCAGACGTGCGATGGCGCATTTGCGTAGAGTGTTTTATTGTCAGAATAGGGACCCTTGGTTGTTCTTTGCATTGTGACTTTGCCTTGGATTAAACCTGTTTCTTTGAAGTTTTGTATCCAGGGTTTAAATTCTCAAGACCAACGGCCTCTCCCAGGAGGTGGGGCAGCCCCTACCCCCCTGTCCTTCCAGGAAGGGGTTGAGACGGGGCCCTGTGACCTCCAGTGGGGAGCCCAGAGGGGCACGTGGGGCTCAATCGCACCCAGAAGGGTCTCGTTTGCCTTTGAAATCTCTTGCGTGTGGAATTCCCCTCTTACTTTTAGATACAGTTTTAATGTCTTCAGAGTTGATTTGCACACTGCCCGGGGCCTCTCGGTGAGGGAGATGGTGCTGTGAAGATTAATCAGATAATGGCCAATGATGGTGAAGGCTCCTCTTCCAGGGAATGAAGGGCTGAGCCCTTTGTTTACCCAGTCGGGGCCCTTGAGTCTTTCCGAGGAAGTGGCCTGGCTTTGTGCCACTTCCTTGAAATCTCACCGAACACGCCTGGCTTTGCTCCAGCGGCTTCCTCAGAAGGCCTCCAGTGCCCCGACCGGCTAGACCGCTCTGCGGGGACCATCCTGGAGAAGAAAGGCAGCTCTGTCCTCCTCCTGCTGCTGCCCACACCAGACCCCCTGCCCTTGCTAGGCTGGCCAGAGTGACCCACAAAGGCCCATCTCACTGCCACTTGCCGGACGATTCGTTTTGTGCCTCCTTCTTGCTCCCAGTTTATTCCACGTGGCTGTATCCCTGGGGGAGGGGGGCATTACAGGGGGTCAACTATTGTTGCCTTGGCAAGGGGTCGGCAACAAAGGAGGCAAGGCAGGGGCAGAAGAGGGCTGCTGCTGCCTCCCCCCGCTTGCTCCCCACTCCCACCCCTGGCAACCTAGAAAACCCTCCCAACTCCCCACCCTTCTATGGCAGCCGAAAAAGGGCAAAATTAGCGGAGAAACGAAGGGAAACATGTTCCCCATCACGACTGCGCAGCACTGTGAAAATGCCGTGCGGAGGTTCCTTGTCCCCTGCGCAGGCGCACAGCTTAGAGGGATCAGGGGTCACATGGTCTTCTTGTGTTGCCAAAGAACGGAGCTGGAAAGCAGGTTCGTGGTGGAACGGTGGTTGCTGATGGACTTTGCAGGAGGATGGTGGTCAGGCTATTCTTCCTTACTTCTAGGTCGAATTTCCCTCTGATGGTCTTCCACTCGTTGCTTCTCCTCCAACCTTCGGGTGGTTTGGAGAATAGGATTACACACACACACACACCCCTTTGTCATGTCATCCTTCGTCCTTCTCTATGTTAGACCAGAGATATCGAATTCCCTGAATCATTCGCACGTTTTAGCCTCCGGATCCCTGATTATGACCTGTGTTGCTCTTCCCTGCACTCGTTCGACATCCTTTTTGCATCACAGTGACCAGAATTAGATGCAGTAAATATCCCAAGGGTGGTCGTACCACTGCAGTATAAATCAACACTAACACGTCACACAATCTTAGTACTGCTAGCTCGTATTTAAGTGAGCATAGATGTCTAGACCTCTCCCACAATTACTGCTATTGAGCCAGGTACCACCTCCTCTATACCTATGCCTTTGGTTGTTCTTGCCTGGGTGATACCTGGCTCAATAGCAGTACAGTGTCCCCTCGATTTTCGTGGGGGATGCGTTCCGAGACCGCCTGTGAAAGTCGAATTTCCGCAAAGTAGAGATGCGGAAGTAAATACACTATTTTTGGCTATGAACAGTATCCCAAGCCTTCCCTTAGCACTTTAAACCCCTAAACTGCAATTTCCCATTCCCTTAACAACCATTTAGATTATTACTCACCATGTTTCTTTATTAAAGTTTATTTTAAAAAACCTATTTATTAAAGCCGGATGAAAGTTTGGCGATGACATATGACGTCATCGGGCGGGGAAAAACGTGGTATAGGGAAAAAAGCCGCAAAGTATTTTTTAATCAATATTTTTGAAAAAACGTGTTATAGACTTTTCGCAAAGTTTGAACCCGTGAAAATCAAGGGAACACTGTAGTTGTGAGAGGGGTCAGAGTTCGGAGAGGGGGGCATACAAATCTAATAAATAATAATAATAATAATAATTATTATTATTATTATTATTAATAATTATTGTTATCCACTTAGAATGAAGGAGGAACCTTCTGACCAGGGGAACAATGAACCCGTGAACGGCTTCCCTCCCTCCAGAGGTTGTGGGGGCTCCATCAGTGGCCTTTTTCTAAAGAGGAGATTGGACAGTCGCAGAGAAGCCCCTGTGTTCCAGCCCTCTTTGGGTGGCCCTGAAACATCAGCCTGCTGCCGGGTCTCTGGGTCTCTGGGTCTCTGAGTGAGGAGCCTGTGGGGCAGCCCAGACCTGGGCCTTTTATGGCCGGTCCAGGGAGTTGCCTGCTGTCGTCATGCGAGGGCGTCCATGTGTCTGGCCAGAGCAGTTCCGTCCGTGGCCCTGCCCTCCTGGGAAGGAGGAAGAGAACAGGGCCCAGCCTGTCGGGACCCTTTGGCAAGAGGGAGGGGTGGGGCTGGGTGCCAGTGCTGATGACCATGCAGAACCACCCTTGGGTTACCAAGGCCATGCACAGAGGCAAACGTGGGACTCCAGCAGATATCCAGGAGATAAGAATAATTATTCAGTCCTACAAGACAGATACATTAAAGTGTGTAAAATAGTATTTACTCTAGAAAGAGCACAGTCAAGTTTCAATTCAATTCAATTCATTAGATTTGTATGCCGCCCCTCTCCATAGACTCGGGCGGCTCACAACAATAATGACACAATATACTGTATAACAAATCTAATAATTAAAAAGCATTAAAAACCCCTTATTAAAAAGAAAACATACACACAAACATACCATGCATAACCTGTATAGGCCCAGAGGAGAGGTCTCAGTTCCCCCATGCGTGGCGGTAGAAGTGGGTTTTAAGAGGTTTACGAAAGACAAGGAGAGTAGGGGCAGTCCTAATCTCCAGGGGGAGCTGGTTCCAGAGGGTCGGGGCCCCCACAGAGAAGGCTCTTCCCCTGGGTCCCGCCAGATGACATTGTTTAGTCGACGGGACCCGGAGAAGACCAACTCTGTGGGACCTAACCAGTCCCTGGGATTTGTGCTGCAAAAGGCGGTCTCGGAGATATTCTGGTCCGATGCCATGAAGGGCTTTATAGGTCATGACCAACACTTTGAATTGTGACTGGAAAGTGATCGGCAACCAATGCAGACTGCGGAGTGTTGGTGTAACATGGGCATATTTAGGGAAGCCCATGATTGCTCTCGCAGCTGCATTCTGCACGATCTGGAGTTTCCAAACACTTTTCAAAGGTAGCCCCATGTAGAGAGCGTTACAGTAGTCGAACCTCGAGGTGATGAGGGCAGGAGTGACTGTGAGCAGTGACTCCCGGTCCAAATATGGCCACAACTGGCACACTAGGCGAACCTGGGCAAACGCCCCCCTCGCCACAGCTGAAAGATGGTTTTCTAATGTGAGCTGTGGATCGAGGAGGACGCCCAAGTTGTGGACCCTCTCTGAGGGGGTCAGTAATTCCCCCCCCAGGGTTATGGACGGACAGATGGAATTGTCCTTGGGAGGCAAAACCCACAGCCACTCCGTCTTATCAGGGTTGAGTTTGAGTCTGTTGACACCCATCCAGACCCTAACAGCCTCCAGGCACCGGCACATCACTTCCACTGCTTTGCTGACTGGTCATGGGGTGGAGATGTATAACTAGGTATCATCGGCATATTGATGATACCTCACCCCATGCCCTTGGATGATCTCACCCAGCGGTTTCATGTAGATATTGAATAGCAGAAGGGAGAGGACCGACTCCTGAGGCACCCCACAAGGGAGAGACCTAGAGGTTGACCTCTGATCCCCCACTAACACCAACTGCGACCGACCGGAGAGGTAGGAGGAGAACCACTGGAGAACAGTGCCTCCCACTCCCAGCCGCTCCAGCCGGCACAGAAGGATACCATGGCCGATGGTATCGAAAGCCGCTGAGAGGTCAAGAAGCACCAGGACAGAGGACAAGCCCCTGTTCCGGGCCCGCCAGAGATCATCCATCAACGTGACCAAAGCAGTTTCTATGCTGTAGCCGGGCCTGAATCCAGACTGTTGAGGACCTAGATAATCGGCTTCTTCCAAGGACCGCTGGAGTTGGAGTGCCACCACCTTCTCAACAACCTTCCCCATGAAGGGAAGGTTGGAGACTGGACAGTAGTTATTAAGCACGGCTGGGTCCAGGAAAGGCTTCTTGAGGAGGGGGTGCACAAGTGCCTCCTTATAAGGAGTCGGAAAGGACCCCCTCCCCAAGGAGGCGCTGACAATCTCCTGGACCCAGCTCTGTGTTACCTCTCGGCTGGCCAAAACCAAACAAGAGGGACACAGATCCAGTAAACAGGTGGCGGAACTCACAGCTCCAATGGCCTTGTCCACTTCATCAAGTGTCACCAAGTCAAACTCCTCCCAGACAGATGGACAAAGACTTTACCAGAATCTGAAGTCCTCTGGGTTCCACCCCCCCTCAGTTGAAAGTTCCAGCCCTTGTCCACCCTCCCACACACCCCTAGACCATCCCGTCGCCCAATCCTCTACTGCCCTGCTGGCAGAGTCCACCCCTCTCCTTCCGTGCAGGTGCAGAGACAAAGGATGACCTTGGCTTCCGAGAAAGACTTTGGGAGGGCTGCATGCCCCCCCTTTTCCCACCACGGAATGTGCCGAGCAGGATCGTGCCAAGGGGGGGCAGGCTGAAGACCCCCCCATTGAAATGGCTGCCCCATAAATCCATGGAACGTAAAACCCCTAAACATGAACTCGTCCCTTCCTCAGAAATATCTAAAGTGAATACAAATCTAGTATCCAGAACTAAAGAAAATGACCACACAGTTCCTCCTACTGAACACAAATACAGTGGTCACTCTACTTCGGAACTTCATTCACTCCGTGAGCAGGTTCTTAAGTGTGAACGTTCTGAAGGAGAAGCAGTGTTTCCCATAGGAATCCAGGTAAAAGCAAAGAGTGCGTGCAAACCCATCAGGAAAGAAATAAAAGCTCGGAATTTGGGGGGGAGGGGGAGGAGGAGGAAGAAGAGGAGGAGGAGGAGAGTTGCTGCCGAAGGAAGAAGGAGAGGAATCAAAAAAATCCAAAACTTTAAAGCTAAAAAAAAAAGGAACTCTGAGGTGGCGAGGAGGAGCATGTGCCTCCCTGGTGCTGGTGCTGGTGCTCCCTGCTTCCCCTTCCTTCCCATGCTGAAGGGCTGCCCTCTCCTCTCGTTCTCTCGCTTTGTAGCCGGCGCTTTTCCTTCGCTGTGGTGACTCCTCGGCTGCCCAGAGCGAAGGGAGCGTTTCTTTTCTCTGGGCGCTGGCAGAGGTTTATTCCCTCTCCAAGCGCCCAGAGGAAGGAAAATGCTCCGTTCACTCTGGGCTGCCAAAGCCTCTTTAAGCGCCACCGAAAGGCTCCTCTGGCAGCCCAGAAAAGCCCGAGATGGACGGGATTAAAGGGGGAAGGGCAGGAAACTGGCCGGGCCTTCGTGCCGCTCTCAACTTTCCTGGGAAATTTTTCCGGGCTCGAGTTCTTAAGTAGAAAATGGTTCTTAAGAAGAGGCAAAAAAATCTTTTTTTTTTTTAATTTTATTATTAAAAATGAAACATGTACATCATTTGATACAACATATAGTACAATACAAAACACAAAATACGAAAGAAAGAAAAAATAAAGCAAACAAACAAAAACCAAACAGGTAGTAAAGATAAAAGTATTGGCGAATATACAGGAGAGTTGTATTAAAAACGAAAATTAGATCCAATTATATTTGCTCATTACCATGATTCGAATAGTTTATCTAGAATGTTAAATGCAAGGGTTGAAATAAACGAATTGCAGAGAAATTAACAAGTAATAATAAAATTCATATCCAAATATATATAAAGTCTCATGTTATTATATTAGATAAAGAGTTGCTTTATACCAGATTTGTTACAGTTCAAGATTATATCTGACATTTCAATCTTGTAGCCTGTTGTTCTCGCTCTTGCTTCCTAACCAGTTATAAAAAGGGTCCCAACAATTATTGAACGTAGCCAATGATTCGTTTCTAACTAATGTAGTCAGTTTCGACATTTCTGCGCAGTATATTATTTTTTTAATTATTGCTTCATTTGGGGGTAGCTCATCATTTTTCCACCACTGCGCATAAGTTAGTCTTGCTGCCGTTGTTAAGTGAATAATTAAATGTACTTGGGGTTTCGGTAAATTTTGTCTGATTATGCCCAATAAAAAGCATTCAGGAGTTTTTTCTAGTGATAGATTTAGTATTTCATCAATCCAAATTCCAATTTTGTTCCAGTATAATTTAGCTTTTGTACATTGCCACCATAGGTGGAAATAGGTGCCCAATTCTTGTTGACATTTCCAACAATTTGGTGAGAGTTTATTATTTATTTTGGTTAGCTTAATTGGGGTAATATGCCATCGGTAAAACATTTTGACTAAATTCTCTTTATAGGATGTGGCAATAGTCAGTTTATAGTTCCTACTCCAGAGTATTTGCCATTCCTCCTCTTTAATCTCATTTTTGAGGTCCAGATTCCATTTTTTGGCATTAATTTTTGTGCTAAAATTGTCCAGTTCATTGTAGTTTAAGTAACAGTAAAAATTTTTGATTAGCTGATCTTGGGGGCCTGTACATAGCTTATCTAGCAGGGCATTTTTGCTTATCCCGGTTTTATTTTTATCTTTGTTAAATTTAGTTTGGATCTGTAGGTATTCCCACCATTCCACTTTTTGACCAAGATTTTCTAGTTCTAGCCTTGTTCTAATTGTCCCGTTTGAATTTAGAATATCTTTATATCTTATTATATTGTTTCTTTTGTGGAAATTGGGATGGACATAGGCTTCTAATGGGGCGTACCAGGTGGGAATTCCTTTATAAAGTTTAGGTTTAATTTTTTTCCAAGTGTAAATAAGCGATTTCCTAATCATGTGATTGGAGAAATATTTATGAGTTGTCAGCTTTTCGTCCCAGAGATAGTAGTGCCATCCTAAGTGGAGGTCGTGGCCTTCTAAGTTAAGAAGTCTGGTATTTGTTAGGCTCATCCAGTCTCTCGTCCATGTTAGGGATGCAGCAATATAGTAATCCTTCCAAATTGGGAGAGCCAGTCCTCCTTCTTCTTTCTTTTCTTGTAGATATTTTAATCGAATTCGGGGACGTTTATTTTGCCAGATGAAATTGCTAGTTATTTTATTCAAATTATTGAAAAATTCCTGTTTCAATTGTATTGGGATTGTTTGAAATATAAACAAAATTTTGGGCAGAGTATTTAACTTTATGGCCGCAATCCTCCCAAGTAAGGAAAGTTGTAAATTTCTCCATTTCAACAAGTCAGCTTGTATTTTGTCTATTAAAATATCATAATTGTTTGATTTTAAGCTGGACACTTTATTTGTCAAATTAATGCCGAGATATTTAATTTTTGTAACTATTTGAATATCAAGTTTAGCTGTTAAGATATCTTTCTGTGATTGTCTCATATTTTTAGTTAGAATTTGCGTTTTAGTTTTATTTATTTTGAGGCCTGCCACTGTACCGTATTCTTCCAGAACTTCCAGTAGCTCCCCCTCCCCAAGGGCCCTGCTCACTGGGAAAGAGGCACAGCGCCCCCTGGTGGTGAGAGCAGGCACTGCAGACCAGGAGCAGCTGCAGGTGGCCTCCCAGAAGTTGGGCAAAGGACTTGATGGGCCCCTCGGGGTGGGGGCACCCCTTCCTCCCCCTCCCCCTCCTCCTCCCCCCCCTCCTCCTCCTCCTCCTCCCCCCTCCTCCTCCTCCCGGCAGTCTCTCTGGGCTGCCTCCAATCCTTCCACCACCATCAGCAGAGGCTCTGTGCGGGGGTAGCAGGTCCAGCAGTACTGCTGGGGGGGCAGAAAGGGGGTGTTGACAAGGGTGTGTGGGAAGGGGAACACCCCCCTCCCCGAGTTCTCCAGCTGGAGCCAACAGGCCAGGCTCCCTTGGACTCTATTTCCTTTGATGAACAGCAGCAGCGCTTGGACAGAGGCAACGAAGGCAGGAACCGCGCGGGGCTCAAAAGGCAAATGAGAGCAAAGAGAGCGGCCGGAGAAAAGCGGGCGGGCGGGCGAAGGGGGCGCGCCGGGGAGACCGAGGGGCGTCCGGAGCTCGGGGCGGGTGGAGCGGGCGGGTCCGCTCGGCGGGTGGCAGCCCGAGTCTCAGCTCGGCTTCCTCGCGGGGCGGCGCTCCGGACGGCGGGCGGCCGAGGGAGAGGGGGCCACTTCTGGAGGGTTCGCCAAGGGGGCCAGGCGCCTCCCCCCGTGCTTCTGGGCCTCTGCGGGGAAAGGAGGCAGGGGGTCCCGGGGGGCGGTTGGGACTGGGGCCGGATATCTGATGAGGGGCCTCTGTGTGTCCGGAGGGCAACCGTCAAGAGGCGGATTCCCTCTGTTGACTGCACCCCCTCCCTCCCATTCTCATAGGACCGTGTGTCCCCCCCCCACCAAAGGCAAAGCCCAGAGGAGGGCTGGGGGGGCGATTCCAGGGCCCAGAAACTCTCACCCATCCCCCACCCACCCGAGTGGAGCTTGGCGGCCAAGGGCATTCTGGGCAGAAGGGCAGCTCCGTCTCCCCTCCCTGGACAACCCCCCCGCCCTGTTATAGGAACTGGGGGGGGGAGGGTTGACTCCCAGTTCCCACTAGGACCTTAGGAAACACGGGTGGAGAACTACAGCCACTTTGTGACCCATGGACAGATTGGCCAGCGGAGGAATCCTGGGGAGTCTGGAGCCCCTCCAAGGCCCCTGGCTGCCCTCTTCCCCTCTGGGCCCCTTTGGGCATCGTTGAGCAGCTGGAGGCCCCCCCTGCAGGCGTCACCCCTTCCTGGAAGGGCCTGGTAGCCCCCACCTGCCCCTTGCCCGGATCTCTATCGCGGTCTCTGCCTGCCTCGTCCCTCCAGACAGCCGGAAGCCTCAAGGCAGCTGCTGAAGCCTGGACGCAGTAGACAGGAGTCTTTTTTTGGGAGGGGGGAAGTCCCTGCGTTCCTTCTGCAGAGAAGGGGCTGGGGGGGCCCTCTGGGGTCTCTGGAAATTGTGGCCAGTAGGGTCTCTCTCTCCCTCGGTCTCTCGGTCTCTCTGTCTCTCTCTCCCTCTGTCTCTCTCTCCCTCTGTCTCTCTGTCTCTCTCTCTCTCCCTCTTTCTCTCCCTCTGTCTCTCTCTCCCTCTCTCTCTCTCCCTCCATCTCTCTCTCTGTCTCTCTCTCCCTCTGTCTCTCTGTCTCTCTCTCTCTCCCTCCATCTCTCTCTCCGTCTCTCTCTCTCCCTCCATCTCTCTCTCTGTCTCTCTCTCCCTCTGTCTCTCTGTCTCTCTCTCTCTCCCTCTCTCTCTCTCCGTCTCTCTCTCTCCCTCCATCTCTCTCTCTGTCTCTCTGTCTCTGACTCTCTCTCTCTCCCTCTTTCTCTCCCTCTGTCTCTCTCTCCCTCTCTGTCTGTCTCTCTCTCTCTCCCTCTTTCTCTCCCTCTGTCTCTCTCTCCCTCTGTCTCTCTCTCCCTCTCTCTCTGTCTCTCTCTCTCCCTCTTTCTCTCCCTCTGTCTCTCTCTCCCTCTGTCTCTGACTCTCTCTCTCTCCCTCTTTCTCTCCCTCTGTCTCTCTCTCCCTCTGTCTCTGACTCTCTCTCTCTCCCTCTTTCTCTCCCTCTGTCTCTCTCTCCCTCTGTCTCTCTGTCTCTCTCTCTCTCCCTCTCTCTCTCTCCGTCTCTCTCTCTCCCTCCATCTCTCTCTCTGTCTCTCTCTCCCTCTGTGTTGTATCCTGGAATGGCTACCTTGTAACTCTGTAAATAGTTTGTTCCTCTTTCCAGCGCTGTCTGAGCCCAAGCAGGAAGTCGCTCCTGATTGGCTCAGACGCGGCCGGCTCTAGCTTTGGCGGGAACCGCAAAAGTATAAAAGGAGCGGTTTCTCCAGGCAGAGTCAGTCGGTACTCGCTGAATTGTCACTTTGCCTTGCTGAGCTGTCACTTGTTCTCTGAGCTGAATAAAAGTACCGATTGCTCAAAACCCTGTCTCTGGGTCTACTTCACTGGCGACGAACGGACGGAAGAATCGCGTGCAAAAATGAACAAAGTCCAGATCGGCCAGGCTCCGGAACTCTTCAATCCCGAGAAAACGACCTGGGACGAATACATGACCACCTTCGAGATCTTCCTCGAGGCGGCGGGAATACAGGACGCCGAAGCCGATCGCAGACGGGCTATTTTCCTTAACTACTGCGGCGCAGAAATCCGTGGACTGGCCCAAACGCTCACCGAACCGGAGCAAGCAAGAACCGTAGCGTGGGACGTCCTACAGGAAAAGCTAGCGAGCCACTTCAAGCCGACAAAACCGGCCATGGTTTTTCGGCATCAATTTTCCATGATGGCTCAGAAGGAAACCGAGTCGATCAACCAATTTACAACGCGGCTTCGAACGGTACTTGCCCAATGCAAGTTTAAAGACCCGGAAGCTCGCCTAACCGACGCCTTGGTTTTCGGCATGAAAAACAGCACAGTGAGGAATAAACTCCTCACCGAAGAAGAGCCGACTCTACAAACCGTGATTAAATTGGCGCAAACCGCAGAAGCAGCCGACGCAGCGGCTAGAGAATTAAAAGAGCACGGAAGGCGAGAACTCATTGCCAAAATTGACTCCGCGTCTTCCAGCGCCGTGGAATCAGACGACCTAAATCAACCAACTCACAGCGGTGACAACTGCCTCCTGGTACAAGACCAGCCAAAACACCTGAGAGCTACTCACCCAGCCCCCTGTGCGGGCTGCCGGGGAAATCACCAGCGCCATCGATGCCCTTTCCGAGACGCTACATGCCGCCGCTGCAACCGGAGAGGCCACATCGCCATCGCTTGCAGAGCGACAACACCGGAAGACACTTTCGCCACGCCACAATACCAGCGACCACAAAACCAGACCCCCCAATCGCGAGAAAGGAGACCGTTCCGCAACTCGGGTCAACGGAACTACCCAAACACTAACCGCGACTACTATAGAGGTAACTCTCAATTTTCCGTGAATAACACGGCAACTAAAAAGGGGGCTAAAATTGTTATCTCATTGTTACTAAATAACCAGCCTTGCTCAATGGAGCTGGATACGGGCTCTAGATATACCATCATGCCCTGGGAAAAATTTAAACTGTATATGCCTAATGTGTCTAAGACTGACCTAAATCAAACCTCTTTGGTAATCAGAGACTTCCAAGGGGGGGTAATCTCGGTCCTGGGAACAGCTAATGTACCTATCGCATTCAAAAATGTTAAATGTACCCTTCCAATGCTTATTGTAACGGGGGCCAAGCACTCTCTTCTGGGTTTGGCGTGGATGGAACCGTTGGGAATCGAGATTTCGGGTGTGTATAATGTTAACTGTGATAATATGCCTAACTTTGTTAAAGAATTCCCTGAAGTGTTCAGCCCCACCTTGGGATTGTACAAGGGGCCCCCCATATCATTCTCTATTGACCCCAAGGTTCCACCGATCAGACTAAAACCTCGCAGGGTCCCCCTTCCACTTCTCCCCAAACTAGACATACAGCTGGATAAACTCATTAGCCAAGGCATCTTGGTCCCTGTGGAACAGGGGCCATGGGAAACTCCAATAGTTACACCTCTGAAACCAGATGGTTCTTTAAGAGTTTGCGCTGATTACAAATCAACCCTGAATAAGGCACTCCAACACCACCCCTACCCCATCCCAGTTGTGCAGCAACTCCTACACTCCCTGGGGGAGGGGAAAAGGTTCGCAAAGATCGACCTGGCGCAAGCTTACCAGCAACTTCCGGTCGATGAACAAACAGCAAACGCTCAGACAATTGTAACGCACAGGGGGGCTTTCAAATGCACGAGGTTACAGTTTGGGGTAAGCATAGCCCCAGGAATATTCCAGAGCATTATGGAACGCCTTTTGTCAGGGGTAAATGGGGCCATTCCATACTTTGATGACATCTTAATTGCAGGGGAAAACCAGGAACAAGTAAACAAAAGAATAAGGGAAGTACTTAAGAGGTTGCAGGACAAAGGTTTAAGGATCAAGCCTGATAAATGTGTCTGGGGAACCAACAGTATAGAATTCCTAGGATATAAAATAGATAAGGAGGGCATCCACCCCACAACAGAGAAGCTGAGAGCAATTAGAGAAGCCCCAGAGCCACGAGATAAGAATGAGTTGCAGGCATTTTTAGGCCTCCTTAATTTTTATTCCGTTTTTTTAAAGCAGAAGGCAACAGTAGCAGAGCCTCTCCATCGTTTACTCCAGAAGGAAGCCCGCTGGACATGGGGGAAAACTGAACGTGAAGCTTTTTCTCAAATAAAGAATTTATTAACTTCTAAAAGCGTAGTAGTCCAATATAGTGCTTCGCTACCCATCAGACTCACGTGCGACGCTTCGCCGTACGGCATAGGAGGAGTCTTAGCTCACGTTCTACCTAATAAGACAGAGGCCCCGATAGCATTTTTTTCAAGAACCATGACCAGCACAGAGAGGAATTATAGCCAGTTAGACAAGGAGGCTCTAGCATTAGTGGCAGGGGTAAAGAAGTTTCACAATTATATTTTTGGAAGAAGTTTTGAGCTAGTCACTGACCACAAGCCCCTACTAGGTCTGCTAGCCCCCAACAAGCCCACTCCACCTTTTATGTCTCCAAGACTAATCAGATGGGCTCTTTTCCTCTCAGGGTATCAGTATGAGCTCACCCACAAGGGGGGAAAGGAAATCAATCACGCAGACGGCCTCAGCAGGTGCCCCATAACAGACTTAGTGGAAGACCCTGTTCCTTCCACAGATGTGTTAATGATAGATCTCGAGGAAAACCCACTAACCACAGCAAAAGAGGTAGCTGCACACACGCAGCAAGATCAAATCCTTAAACAAGTGGTGAACTGTGTTCTTAAAGGATGGCAAAATGATGTTGTGAAACCTGAATTGTGTGATTTTAAAAACAAAAGACTTGAGTTATCGTATGTAAAGGGTTGTCTGTTGTGGGGAGATAGAGTAATCATCCCAAAAAATCTAAGGGAAAAGGTACTCAAAATGTTACATGTGGGTCATCCTGGGATTGTCAGGATGAAGAGCTTGGCAAGGGGGCATTTATGGTGGCCAGGGCTGGATGCTGATGTTGAAAATTGGGTTTCAAAGTGTGACCCGTGCCAAGAGTCACGGCCCAGTCCCCCCAAAACAACTCCGGCTGAGTGGGAACAGCCTGCTGGTCCTTGGTCTAGAATCCACATTGATTTTGCTGGCCCGGTGGGGTCCCAGTATTTTTTAATAGCGGTTGATGCCTTCTCCAAATGGGTGGAAATAATAGCAATGAACAATATAACCACAAGTGCCACCATCAAGGTATTGAGTAGACTGTTTGCATCCCATGGTTGCCCAGATATCTTAGTGTCTGACAATGGGCCTCAGCTAACAGCCAGGCAATTTGAATTGTTCTTAGATGGCCTAGGGGTCAGGCATGCCCTCATCTCACCTTATTCGCCCTGGGCTAACGGATTGGCAGAACGTTACGTTCGGGTGGCAAAGGAGGCATTGCGCAGGTCAGGCCCTGGGGATGTGCAACAAAACTTGGACCAATTCTTACTAACCCAGCACATTACCCCTAACTCACACACACATGTAAGCCCTGCAGAGTTATTGATGGGAAGAAAGTTGAGGTCACCACTAGACAGGCTAAACCCAAGGTTCTGTATTAATAATAACCAAATGTGTGCAAAACCTGAAAGAGAAATGTATTTGGGACAAAATGTATATGTAAAAAGCTTTGATGGAAATGTAAACTGGATGAAAGGAATTGTTGTTAAGCAAAATGCACCCAAGACTTATATTGTAAAACTGGAGGATGGTCGTTTGTGGAAACGACACATAGACCACATTCGAAAGCGAGCAGAAAATCAATTGCCACAAACCGCTGACATGGACTCTCCCCCTTCAACAGACTTTTGTACATTGCCCGAGCTAAGAAACACGCAAAGAGACTTATCGGGCCAGGGGGGACCATCCAGCGACGCCGAGCCATCCTCGTCCTCCGAAGCCTGCGTTGGGCCCGCCAGGCCAAGTCCGCCGCGCCGGGAGAACAGCGGCGAGCCATCCTCCACAGTCGATGGCGAAGGAGAAATTGAACTGCGCAGGTCAGCGCGAGCTCCTCGGAGGCCCCACCGATTGGACGACTTTGTCACATGGCTTTCTTGATGGATGTGTCCAACTATGAGGGGAGGGGTGTTGTATCCTGGAATGGCTACCTTGTAACTCTGTAAATAGTTTGTTCCTCTTTCCAGCGCTGTCTGAGCCCAAGCAGGAAGTCGCTCCTGTTTGGCTCAGACGCGGCCGGCTCTAGCTTTGGCGGGAACCGCAAAAGTATAAAAGGAGCGGTTTCTCCAGGCAGAGTCAGTCGGTACTCGCTGAATTGTCACTTTGCCTTGCTGAGCTGTCACTTGTTCTCTGAGCTGAATAAAAGTACCGATTGCTCAAAACCCTGTCTCTGGGTCTACTTCACTCTGTCTCTCTGTCTCTCTCTCTCTCCCTCCATCTCTCTCTCTGTCTCTCTGTCTCTCTCTCCCTCTGTCTCTCTGTCTCTCTCTCTCTCTCTCTTTCTCTCCCTCTGTCTCTCTCTCCCTCTCTCTCTCCCTCTCCTCCCTCTCTCTCTCTCCGTCTCTCTCTCTCCCTCCATCTCTCTCTCTGTCTCTCCCTCTCTCTGACTTGCCCCTGCCTACCTCCACCCCCCAACCCCCCCAGTTTTTCAGGGCTTTGGAGAATCTGAATCAGCAGAAGAGAATTTCTAACTAACGACAACTGAGCCCAATGTTTCCGTCGTCCAGACTGTTGTTGAGCCCATTTTGCCCCTTTGTCCCACCTTCCCTGCCACCGCAGCCCTCAAGTGAGTCACCGGGGCTGCTAAGTGAACCTGCCCCCCCCTGACTTTGCTTGTCGGGGTCGGAAAAGAGGATTGTGTGACCCACAACGACACTGCAACCGTCATCAGGGTGAGTCGGTTGTCCAGTGTCTGAATTTGGGTCATGGGACCCCGCGGCAACTGCCCCGGCCGTGGAGTGTGAAAAGTGGCCCCAACCCTCTTTCCTTCACCGCCTTTGTAACCTCAAGTGGCCACTAATGAACCGTCGCAAGCTGAGGACTCCATTTCTGGCCGCCTTACTTGGTACAAAAAGTCCACTATCATCTCTGATTCCAAATGTGTTTATTGGTGTCCAGGAGCTTCCCTGCCTTCTCCCGCAGCTCCCCCCCCTCCAGGCAGAGACGGACGGACAGCGGTGCCTAGAAGTAGGTGATGGGGTCGGACAGGGTCTTGCCCAGCTGGAAGCCGGAGAGGTCAATAGGTCCACCTTGATATGGCAGGGCCTTGAAGATCCTCATGTGCACGTAGTCCTGGTTTTCCTCACCACATTTCACCTGTGTGGGGTGGAGCATCAGAAGAGGGACGTCAGGAACAGGGCCCCCACAGCCCCCTCCCCAAAGGCCCATGGACGGGGGGGGGACACCACAGATCCTTCTTCCAGGGATGAATGCTGGGCCAGGCTCAGCCACCCCAGAGCAGACCCCTTCTCCAGCCTCCAAAGAGAGGAGACCCCTCCCGCCCCTTCCAATGCTGGCTGAAAAGCCCCCCTCCCCACCGCTCTTTCCTAGCCCAACTGGGCGGGATGGGTCAGGGACCCCCTCAGCCTGGCCCATGCGGCTGTCCAAGTGGCTGACCTGGCACTGGACCCTGCAGGGACTCAGTGGGGGAGGGGAGGGTTGGCAGAAGAGGTTAAAGGAGACAAGGGGACAAGGGAACTGAGCCAGGGGGCCAGAGGCGGGGGCCACAGCAGCACCTGGGGGGTGGGGGTCTTCTGAGGGCGGAGGGAAGCGGAGGCTGAAAAGCCTCAGGGACTGACCCCCCTGACCCCCCCTTGGATTGGGTGCATCCTGGGGTTCAGCCACTCACCTTGACAAAGTAATCCATGCCAGCGACTGGCTGTTGACGGTACAATATGGCCGTGTAGGTGGCATAGTTCTTGCCTGTCGCATCCTCCAGCTGACCTTTCACCTGGGACAGAAGGGAGGCGGTCAAGGCAAGGAGGCAGCGAGAGGGGCCCTTTGGGGGAGAGGTGGGGGTGGGTGGGTGGGTTGGCCACCCCACAGCTCCTGGGGTGCTGCCTGCTTTGGGGGCTCCTCCGTCAGGCCCCTGGAGCCTCGCTTGGCAAAGCAGGGAAGGGAACTTATTTCTTTATTCACCTTATTCGTATGGCCCCCAACTCCCACAGGAGAAAGAAAAGAACAGCTTTAAAAACAGTTGAGAATACTTCATTAAGAACCAGATCTCTCAGTCCCCCTCGCGGCTGGATCCAGACCCCTGGTTCCTAATGTGGGGCACACACCCTACAGGGGAAGTTTGATTTTCAAGGTGGTCAATGGAAACCTTGTTTAAACCAGGTTAATGGGCTTTTAGGCAGGAGTTCACTTTCTGAATAGTAAGAATTATATGGGGAGGGGGAGAGGCTTCAGGGCTTTAGAGACGCTTAGGTGGGGCAAGGCTTTAAAAAGATTGGAATCCACTGATCTAGGCGGTATTGGAGGGGGCGGCATACAAATATAATAATAATAATAATAATAATAATAATAATAATAATAATAATAATAATCACCATCATCATCATCATCATCATCATCATCATCACCATCATCACCATCATCATCACCATCATCTCATGTGATCAACTTGACAAAGTCTTCGGGACGGGGTGGCTGGGCGACCTACCTGGTCAGCATAGCTCTGGATTTCAGGGGTGGCCGGTTTCGCATGAGAAAGTCCCGCAAGATTTGTGAAGTCCATGTTCTTGGAGAAGCAGCCGTCAGACGGGTCTCTGGGTCTCTGAGTGAGGAGCCTGTGGGGCAGCCCAGACCTGGGCCTTTTATGGCTGGTCCATGCAAGGCCAGAGCCGTTCCACCTGTGGCCCCGCCCTCCTGGCTGTCAGCCAGAAGGAGGAGGACAGGTGCGGGTCCAGAGAGTGAGTCAGTGCCCGTCAAAGCAGAGATTGACAGGGAAGGTGTGGCTGGTCTCTGGCGGGGCTGGGTCCCTGGAAGCCCACCTGCTCCTTCTCCACCTGCCAGGGGAGGGAGGGACATAGGTCAGTGCCCAGCGGAGGAAGGAGGTTGGGTCTGTGCCAGGGGCTTTGGGCTTTTCCATGGAAGAGTGATGACTCAGTAGAAGAATTGCACCTGAGAAATAAATCCGAGTCCAAACCTTGGCCTTCTTCCAAGTTCCAATTTATTAGCAGAACCATGTTGGTCACAAACATAGAAACATAGAAGTCTGACAGCAGAAAAAGACCTCATGGTCCATCTAGTCTGCCTCCTGCCGCACGAATCCCAGCGACCGGTTAAGTCCCACAGAGTCGGCCTTCTTCGGGTCCCGTCGACTAAACAATGTCGTCTGGCGGGACCCAGGGGAAGAGCCTTCTCTGTGGGGGGCCCGACCCTCTGGAACCAGCTCCCCCCTGAGATTAGGATTGCCCCCACCCTCCCTGCCCTTCGTAAACTCCTTAAGACCCACCTCTGCCGTCAGGCATGGGGGAACTAAAACACCTCCCCCTTGCCCATGTTGTGTTGTTGATTGATTGACTGTGTGCCTGTTTTTTATATATATTGGGATTGTTTTAGGAAATTACTAATTTTAAATTGTAATTAGATCGGTGGGCATTGGATTTCTATTATGTACTGTTTTTTATTATTGTTGTGAGTCGCCCCGAGTTTGCGGAGAGGGGCGGCATATAAATCCAATAAATCTAATCTAATCTAATCTTTATACTATTTTCTGTATTTTATCTTAGGATGGATCTATGTTTATCCCAGGCATGTTTACATTCAGTGACTGTGGATTTATCTACCACGTCTGCTGGAAATTTGTTCCAAGGATCTACTACTCTTTCAGTAAAATAATATTTTCTCATGTTGCCTTTGATCTTTCCCCCAACTAACTTCAGATTGTGTCCCCTTGTTCTTGTGTTCACTTTCCTATTAAAAACACTTCCCTCCTGAACCTTATTTAACCCTTTCACATATTTAAATGTTTCGATCATCTCCCCCCCTTTTCCTTCTGTCCTCCAGACTAGACAGATTGAGTTCATGAAGTCTTTTCTGATACGTTTTATGCTTAAGACCTTCCACCATTCTTTTTTTTTTAATTTTAAAAATTTTTATTATACAAATAATACAAAATACAACATAATATACAAAACATAAAACAGTGATCGTAACAATAGAGAACGATCGAATGACATGTCAATTAACAAAGTCCAAATTAAAAGCTAGAAAAGGGGAGGGGAAGAAGTAGATAGGGAAAGGGTAGAGAGAAGGAGGGAAAAAGATAGAAAGAACAGAGAACGTAGAAAGGATAGAAAGGGTGAAAGATTGGCGAATGTCCGGGGGAGCTGTATTGAGAACGAGAACTGTTTCCTATTTCATGAGCTCGTTGCCATGGTTCGGTTTATTTATCTAGATTGGTTAATGCAAGTGTTGAGTTAATCAAGTTATAGAGATTTTAGAAAGTAGTAGTAAAGATACTATCAGTATATATATATATAAAGTCTCTTAATACTATATTAAATATAAAATGGCTATATACCAGATTTGTAACTGGTCATGTTTGTATCTAACGTATCAATCTTATGGCGTGTTATTCTCACTCTTTTTTCCTAACCAGTTGTAAAAAGGATCCCAACAGTTATTGAATGTAGCCATAGTTTCGTTTCTTACTAATATAGTTAATTTCGTCATCTCTGCGCAGTATGTAATTTTTTTTATTATTGCGTCATTCGGAGGTATCTCCTCATTCTTCCACCACTGCGCAAAGGTTAACGTGGCTGCTGTTGTTAAGTGGACAATTAGATGTATTTGGGATTTAGGTAGTTTTTGTCTAATAATGCCCAGAAGAAAACATTCAGGTTTTTTTTCTATTGTCAGATTAAGTATTTCGTCAATCCAAGTTCCGATTTTATTCCAATAGATTTTAGCTTTTGTGCATTGCCACCATAAATGGAAATAGGTGCCTATTTCTTGGTGGCACTTCCAACAATAAGGTGAAAGTTTATTATTTAGTTTTGTTAATTTAATCAGGGTAATATGCCACCTGTAAAACATTTTAACTAAATTCTCTTTATAGGACGTGGCAATAGTCAATTTATAATTTCTGCTCCAGAGTATTTGCCACTCCTCTTCTTTAATCTCTTTTTTGAGATCCAAATTCCATTGTTTTACATTAATTTTTGTGTTAATATTATCCAATTCGTTATAATTTAAGTAACAATAGATTTTTTAAATTAATTGTTCTTGGGAATCTGTACATAGTTTGTCTAGCGGGGCATTTTTAATTATTCCAGGATTACTTTTATCCTTGTTGAATTTAGTTTGTATCTGTAAGTATTCCCACCACTCCGTTTTTGGACCGAAATTTTCCAATTCTATTCTTGATCTAATTTCCCCATTGGAATTTAATATATCCTTGTACCTTATTATTATATTGTTTTTTTTATGGAAATTAGGATGCACATATGCTTCTAATGGGGCATACCATGTGGGGATTCCTTTGTAAAGTTTAGACTTAATTTTTTTCCAGGTATGTATTAAAGATTTCCTAATCAGATGGTTGGTAAAATATTTATGGGTCCTCGGCTTCTCATCCCAAAGATAGTAGTGCCATCCTAAGTGGAAGTCGTGACCTTCTAAGCTAAGTAGCCTGGTGTTAGATAGGCTCATCCATTCTCTCATCCAAGTTAGGGATGCGGCAATGTAATAGTCTTTCCAAATTAGGAGTGCCAGGCCTCCTCCTTCTTTTCTATCCTGTAGATATTTTAAGCGAATTCGGGGGCGCTTGTTCTGCCAAATGAAGTTACTGGTAATTTTGTTCAATTTTATAAAGAATTCCTGTTTCAATTGAATTGGGATTGTTTGGAATAGGAACAATATTTTGGGCAAGAGGCTAAGTTTTATAGCCGCGATCCTCCCTAGTAAGGAGAGTTGTAGATTTTTCCATTTCAACAAGTCAGATTGTATTTTATCTATTAGTTTATTGTAATTGTTTTCTTTTAGGCTGGACACTTTATTCGTCAAATTAATGCCAAGATATTTGATTTTTTTAACTATTTGGATATCAAGTTTGGCTGTTAAGATAGCTTTCTGCGGTTCTCTCATATTTTTGGTTAAGATTTCAGTTTTAGTTTTATTTATTTTAAGACCTGCCACTGTGCCACATTCTTCTAGGATGGCCAATAGTTTGGGTTCTGATTCTAAAGGTTCTTCTATAATAAATACCAGATCGTCCGCGAAAGCTTGTAGCTTGTAGGTTTCATTTTTGCATTTTAGCCCTTTTATACCCTCCTTTTTTCTAATAATTCTGGTTAGTACTTCTAATGTTAGGATAAACAGTAGTGGGGACAATGGACACCCTTGTCTCGTTCCTTTGCGAAGGGAAATTTTTGTCGATATATCTCCGTTAAGGATGATATATGCTGATTGATCTGTATAAATGGCTTTTATTGCGTTTATGAATTTAGGGCCAAATTCCATATATTCAAGTTGTTTAAATATAAATTTCCAGGACATGTTATCAAAAGCCTTCTGGGCGTCGAGAAATATTAATGCCACTTGTTTTTCACTGTGGGCTTCGTAGTACTCCAGGGTGTCCAATACTATTCTGATATTATTCTTTAATTGTCTCCCAGGGAGGAAGCCGTTTTGATCCGAATGTATGAATTGGTTTAGAAATCCTTTGATTCTACTAGCTAGGATGGAGCTAAAGATTTAGTAGTCGGCATTTAAAAGAGAGATAGGGCGGTAATTAGCTATATCTGTAGGGTCCGTATCTTTTTTTGATATTAGCGCTAGATTTGCTTCTGTCCAGGATGTTGGAATTATGCCTCTATCTAGGGCCTCGTTTAAGGTTTCTAGCAGGGCCGTTTCCATTTCTTTGGGGAGGTCTTTATAGAATTCAGGTGGGAGGCCATCAGGGCCCGGGGCTTGGTTGTTTCTCTGCCCTTTGATTGCTTCTTTTAATTCTATGTCAGTGATTGGCTTATTTATTGTATCTGTCATTTCTTTAGGTACTTTAGGGAGATTAGCCTGTTCTAAAATTTCTTGTATTTTTTGGTCATGTTCAATGTTAGCTATATTTTCAGGATTGTCATAGAGCTTACTGTAGAATTCACTAGCAATCTGTTTTTTTCTTTCCAAGTCATGGCATATTTCCCCGTTTGTTGTCTTAAGACAGTTTATGAGTTTCTTTTCCTTTTGTTTTTTGAGTTTATTAACTAACCATTTGCTAGGTTTGTTGGCATTTTCAAAATTATATTGACTGCAACCTTTAATTTGTTGTGCTAGGTTTTGTTGATCTATTAGATTTAACTCATGTTTTATTTGTGACATGTTTTGTTTAAATTCTTTTTTGGGGGGATATTTTTGTAAGTTTTCTTCTAGAGATCTGTACTCTTCTTCTAGTTTAATCGATTTCTGGTTTTTTTGTTTATGTTCTTTAGCCATATACGAAATAGCTATTCCTCTCGTTACGGCTTTGGCTGTATCCCATACATTTTGAAGACTGGTGTGTTCTTTAATGTTTTCTTGAAAGAAAAATTTCATTTCCGTTTGGAGTTTCTGTTTAAAACTTTCCTGGTTAAGTATAGATTTTTGAAGCGTCCATCTAGGACATTGTTTGGTTCCTTTCCATATTACTTTAAGCGCATTGTGGTCTGAGATAAAATTGGGTTCTATCTCTACCGATTGAATTTTGGTGTTAAGTTCTATTGTAGTCCAGACCATATCCAGTCTTGACCAAGATTGGTGCCTATCTGAATAGAAAGTGAATTTTTTGAGGTTAGGATTCCTGTCTCTCCAACTGTCTTTAAGTTTTAATTCCTTAATTAAGTCAAAAAAGGCTTTGGGTAGTATTCTTTTCTTAGGCTTATTCCTTTTATCGTTGTTATAGTCCAGTTCCTTATCGATTATTCCGTTAAAATCCCCTAATAAGCAAGGATGGATACATGTTTATCCCAGGCATGTTTACATTCAGTTCCTGTGGATTTATCTACCACGTCTGCTGGAAGTTTGTTCCAAGGATCTACTACTCTTTCAGTAAAATAATATTTTCTCATGTTGCCTTTGATCTTTCCCCCAACTAACTTCAGATTGTGCCCCCTTGTCCTTGGGTTCACTTCCCTATTAAAAACACTTCCCTCCTGGACCTTATTTAACCCTGTGATATATTTAAATGTTTTGATCATGTCCCCCCTTTCCCTTCTGTCCTCCAGACTCTACAGATTGAGTTCATGAAGTCTTTCCTGATAGGTTTTATGCTTAAGACCTTCCACCATTCTTGTAGCCCGTCTTTGGACCCTTTCAATTTTGTCAATATCTTTTTGTAGGTGAGGTCTCCAGAACTGGACACAGTATTCCAAATGGGGTCTCACCAGCATTCTATATAGCGGGATCATAATCTCCCTCTTCCTGCTTGTTATACCTCTAGCTATGCAGCCAAGCATTCTACCTGCTTTCCCTACCGTCTGGCCGCACTGTTCACCCATTTTGAGACTGTCTGAAATCACTACCCCTCAATCCTTTTCTTCTGAAGTTTTTGCTAACACAGAATTGCCAGAAGAAGACAAACATAGGTCAAAGTAGGGAAGGATTTGATCATGAAGCATCTCATTACTCTCATGCTGGAGCCCAGGATTCTGCTTCTTCTTATCCAAAAAGCTTCTTCTGTACAGAACAAACGGAGCTTCTTGGGTGAGAAGCAAAACATCTTCAAGGGAAAACAAAGAAAATCCAAGTTGCCTTTTGAAAAAGCACCTTTGGGACAATCGAGGAAGTCCGAATCTAAGTGAAAAGGGAAGAAAAGTAGAAGGTGGACAATGGAACCCATTCCCCATGTAGTCGAGTGTACAGGGCTCCCCGTCGCCGGCACTACCAGGCCTGTGTGCATCCAGCATGTGAAATCTTGCATGAGGATGTTATTATGTCTGGTGGTTGAACCTGATTGGCCGTTATACTGCAACTGCTGATTGGTCTAGAGAAAAGGCCGCCAAAAATAAATGGCTCTCTTTGTTTTTCCCGCCACTGAAAAAAGTATAAAAAGCGAGGCCTGTTGCCCCCACTTCTTGTGGGGTTTTTGTCGAGTCAGTGACTGGTTAGCATTACAGTTCTCCTTCAAAAAAGACCGTTGAACTACAAGGGATTCAATGCCATTACTGACTTAACAGTGGCGATTTCACGGAATTTTGGAGATTTCTTTGCTTCCGCGCATGCGTGGAAGGAAAAAAAAGTGTCCAAAATTGGGGAAATCTCACATGTGCGAATGTCAATGCATGAAATTTCGCTTCCCGCGCATGCGCAGAAGCCGAATCTTGCGCAGGAATGCACATGCACATTTTCCCAACTGGGACTGCGTCCTGGACCGGCCCATGCAGCAACCCACTACTGGTTCTCTTGCTTTAGATGTGTTGAAGTTAGAAGCCTTCTCTAGCGAAGACTTTATTTTGATTCCTTCGCTTAGCACAGAGCTAGATTTATTGGCCTAAAACTACGGATGAGCTAACTAATAAAAGAGAACTATATCAACTATAATATAAAATTGCTTAAAATTAAGAATCTTTATCAAGATGATAAAATTGCAATATGCCAAATGATAAGATCGTAAACATTTATACGATACGATATGGGCTATATATATGTAGATTGTTCTGAGTTCGGGTTTTGCCCTGTGTAATGTTTTGCATGTCTATGCGACGTTTCGGTGAAATCACATTCACCATCTTCAGGCTGGAGTTCCAATCTCTGTGTTGTTGTAAATGGAATATTAGCAAACTGACATTTCTTTCTAGTATGTAGTGTGGGGGTGGAGATTTGCTTTGAATGTAGCAAATAGATTGGGTGACTATGCTTCAGTGATCTGATTGGTTGGTGCAATCATAGTTGTTAGAAGGAATGACATGAAGATTTTATGAAGTTTTTGTTTAAGGCTGATTTCCAAATATAAAATTCTAAAATCATAATAATTAGAAGGATTGACATGTTGATTATTATGAAGTGTTTATTTTGTTTAAGGCTGGTTTCCAAATCTCTGGCAGGCGGGAGGTATCATCCCTTTTATTTAAAGAAAGGGGTCTCTTTTCAATTTCGATAGCTTCTAGAGAGATTCTTTTATATAAATTCTCTGTTTTGTGGAGTAATTTAGTTTTTTCAAAGTCAATTTCGTGCCCTGTTTTTTTAATGTGCTGGACAAGGGAGGAGGTCTTTTCTTGTTTTTTGACTGCATTCACATGTTCTGCTATGCGTTGGCTCACTCTTCGGTTAGTTTGTTCAATGTATGTGGCTGCACATGTTTTGCAAGGGATTTCATAGATTCCTTGGTATTCCAATTGGATTTTATCTTTGGGGCTCCTTAGGATATTAGATATTTTTTGGTTAGTGCAAAATGAGGTTTTGATGTTATGTTTGTGCAGGATTTTACTAATTTTATCCGTGGTGCCTTTGATGTA
Source organism: Erythrolamprus reginae (assembly GCF_031021105.1). Classification (NCBI taxonomy): domain Eukaryota; kingdom Metazoa; phylum Chordata; class Lepidosauria; order Squamata; family Dipsadidae; genus Erythrolamprus; species Erythrolamprus reginae. The sequence continues at coordinate 359,607 of NC_091953.1, forward strand.
AGGAAGGATGGTGGTGCCATTGTCCTGTTCTTGATCTTGTTTTTTGGGGGGTGTCTCTTTATTGATTAGGTTTGTTATTGTTTTCTCTTTGAATCCATTAGAAATTAGTACATCTTTGAGTTTGTTCAATTCAGTTTTTAAGTGCTCATGGTCAGCTAAGCGTTTGGTTCTGGTGATGAGAGTTTTGGCCACTGAGGTGATTTGTGCGGGGTGGTGGTGTGAGTGTGCATTTAGATAACGGTTGGTATGGGTTTTCTTTTGGTAGATAGTATGTCCTAGGCTGCCATTGGGTTTTTTATAGACCAGTACATCTAGAAAGGGAAGTTGATCATTGATTTCTGTTTCCATAGTAAACTGTATTTTGGGGTGTAGGCTGTTGAGATGTGTGAGGAAATTGTCTAGTTTTTCTTTACCATGTGGCCAAATTACAAAGGTATCATCAACATATCTCAGCCAAAGTTTGGGTTTGTATTTGGCTTGCTCTAAAGCATTATTTTCGAAATATTCCATATAGAGGTTGGCTATGACAGGTGATAGAGGTGATCCCATGGGGGCTCCCTCTATTTGTTTATATCTTTGTTCATTATAGATGAAGTATGTATTGGTCAGGCAGTGGTTGGTAAGGTCTAGGATATATTTGGGGGGTTTGTGTTTGTCCTGGATAGCTGTCAAGGCTTCTTTAATAGGTATTTGTGTGAACAGGGACACGACATCGAAACTTACAAGTAGGTCATCGGGTTGTAGGTTTTGTTTTTTAATTATTTGTATAAAGTGGAATGAATTTTGAACATATGAGGCAATAGTTTCTGTATATGGTTGAAGGTATTTGGCTAAAAATTTGGCAAGGTTTTGTAGAGGGGAGCCTATAGAACTGACTATTGGTCTGAGAGGTATTCCTTCTTTGTGTATTTTTGGAAGGCCATAGAGTTTTGGACATATGGAAGATTTTTCTCTGGGGATGATTTTTTGCTGGATTTCTTCGCTGATGGGAGAGGCCTTGATTTTAGATTTGGTGGTTTTTTCTAGGTAGGTGGTAGGATCTGTGCTTAGGAGTTTGTAGGCTGGGTTTTGTAGTAGATTTGTCATTTTTTCTTTGTATTCTGCTGTGTTCATTACTATAGTGGAGTTTCCTTTATCGGCTGGTAGGATTATTATTTCCTGGTTTTTCTTCAGATTGATAAGAGCATCTCTTTCTTCTTGCTGTATGTTGCTTTTAGGAGGTTTACTGGAGCAAAGAATGTTAGTGACTTTAAGTCTGATTTTGTTAGCAGTATCTGGGTTGATTTTATTTAAAGTTGTTTCAATTCCACATATGATGTTTTCAGTTGGTATCCGTCTTGGAGTTATTGCAAAATTAAATCCTTTTGAAAGAATATTGGTTTCTGTAGTGGTGAGTATCTTGTCTGATATGTTATGTACTGTTTTGGTCATAAGTTGTTGTGGAGGGCTGGGTTTTTGCTGTACCTCTAGTATTTGGAGTTTCTTATTATGTGTGTCTGTCTTGTATTGGGTTTCTGTTTCTGCCCTCCAGATTGATATTTGTTTGAATTTATCCCAGAGTATAGGGTGTATTTGGTTACTGATTTTAAGGTGAAGAGAGAGTAGACTTTTGTTGACAAATCTACTACAAAACCCAGCCTACAAACTCCTAAGCACAGATCCTACCACCTACCTAGAAAAAACCACCAAATCTAAAATCAAGGCCTCTCCCATCAGCGAAGAAATCCAGCAAAAAATCATCCCCAGAGAAAAATCTTCCATATGTCCAAAACTCTATGGCCTTCCAAAAATACACAAAGAAGGAATACCTCTCAGACCAATAGTCAGTTCTATAGGCTCCCCTCTACAAAACCTTGCCAAATTTTTAGCCAAATACCTTCAACCATATACAGAAACTATTGCCTCATATGTTCAAAATTCATTCCACTTTATACAAATAATTAAAAAACAAAACCTACAACCCGATGACCTACTTGTAAGTTTCGATGTCGTGTCCCTGTTCACACAAATACCTATTAAAGAAGCCTTGACAGCTATCCAGGACAAACACAAACCCCCCAAATATATCCTAGACCTTACCAACCACTGCCTGACCAATACATACTTCATCTATAATGAACAAAGATATAAACAAATAGAGGGAGCCCCCATGGGATCACCTCTATCACCTGTCATAGCCAACCTCTATATGGAATATTTCGAAAATAATGCTTTAGAGCAAGCCAAATACAAACCCAAACTTTGGCTGAGATATGTTGATGATACCTTTGTAATTTGGCCACATGGTAAAGAAAAACTAGACAATTTCCTCACACATCTCAACAGCCTACACCCCAAAATACAGTTTACTATGGAAACAGAAATCAATGATCAACTTCCCTTTCTAGATGTACTGGTCTATAAAAAACCCAATGGCAGCCTAGGACATACTATCTACCAAAAGAAAACCCATACCAACCGTTATCTAAATGCACACTCACACCACCACCCCGCACAAATCACCTCAGTGGCCAAAACTCTCATCACCAGAACCAAACGCTTAGCTGACCATGAGCACTTAAAAACTGAATTGAACAAACTCAAAGATGTACTAATTTCTAATGGATTCAAAGAGAAAACAATAACAAACCTAATCAATAAAGAGACACCCCCCAAAAAACAAGATCAAGAACAGGACAATGGCACCACCATCCTTCCTTACATCAAAGGCACCACGGATAAAATTAGTAAAATCCTGCACAAACATAACATCAAAACCTCATTTTGCACTAACCAAAAAATATCTAATATCCTAAGGAGCCCCAAAGATAAAATCCAATTGGAATACCAAGGAATCTATGAAATCCCTTGCAAAACATGTGCAGCCACATACATTGGACAAACTAACCGAAGAGTGAGCCAACGCATAGCAGAACATGTGAATGCAGTCAAAAAACAAGAAAAGACCTCCTCCCTTGTCCAGCACATTAAAAAAACAGGGCACGAAATTGACTTTGAAAAAACTAAATTACTCCACAAAACAGAGAATTTATATAAAAGAATCTCTCTAGAAGCTATCGAAATTGAAAAGAGACCCCTTTCTTTAAATAAAAGGGATGATACCTCCCGCCTGCCAGAGATTTGGAAACCAGCCTTAAACAAAATAAACACTTCATAATAATCAACATGTCAATCCTTCTAATTATTATGATTTTAGAATTTTATATTTGGAAATCAGCCTTAAACAAAAACTTCATAAAATCTTCATGTCATTCCTTCTAACAACTATGATTGCACCAACCAATCAGATCACTGAAGCATAGTCACCCAATCTATTTGCTACATTCAAAGCAAATCTCCACCCCCACACTACATACTAGAAAGAAATGTCAGTTTGCTAATATTCCATTTACAACAACACAGAGATTGGAACTCCAGCCTGAAGATGGTGAATGTGATTTCACCGAAACGTCGCATAGACATGCAAAACATTACACAGGGCAAAACCCGAACTCAGAACAATCTACATACATATACCCGTGAAAATTTACGAAAACATATATATATATATATATATATATATATATATATATATATATATATATATATATATATATATTTAAAAAGCCTACTCTAACACTTTATTTTGATTCCTTCGCTTATCACAAAGTTAGATTTATTGGCCTAAATTGACTTTTTTGTTTCAGTTCAAAGATTCTAGGTGTTATTAGGGCAAATATTAACTAGTAAGTAATGAATGTATCATTGCTTATATATAAGCAGGTTGAATTTGGCTATCTTTATTTTAAATGATAATAGGCTGCAGGGTTAAGTTAAGTTAAGTTCCTATTAAAAACACTTCCCTCCTGGACCTTATTTAACCCTCTTCGTTTAGAATAATAGAAAACCAGAGCTGGAAGGGACCTTGGAGGTCTTCTAGTCCAACCCCCTGCCCAGTCTTAAAAGCTTCCAGGGTTGGAGAATTCACAACATCTGGAGGCAAGTAGTTCCCCTGGTTAATTGTCCTGACTGTTTCTCCACAATTCCAGGTTGCTTCTCGGCTTGGTTATAATTTCCGTCCCCTGCTTCTTGTCCTGCCTTCGGGGGCTTTGGAGAATAATTTGGCCCCTTCTTTGTGGCAGCCCCTCAAAGACGGCTATCCTGTCTGTCCAGAAACTGCAAGTTGGGCAGAATGCAGCCGCGCGAGCGGTCACCGGTTAGGAGATAGGTGGGTCTTCAGGAGCTTTCGAAAGGCAAGGAGGATGGGGGCAGTCCTAATCTCTGGGGGGAGTTGATTCCAGAGGGTCAGGGCCACCACAGAGAAGGCTCTTACCCTGGGTCCTGCCAAATGGCATTGTTTAGTCGAAGGGACTCGGAGAAGTTCAACTCTGTGGGACCTCACCGGTCGCTGGGATTCGTGTGGCAGAAGGGGGTCCCGGAGGTATTCTGGTCCGGTGCCATGAAGGGCTTTATAGGCCAGAACCAGCACCAACATGCCATGTAACATATGTATATACAAAGAAGTGATATAAGAAATGTAACAAACATAAGAAATGGGATATAGAACTACTTAAATATTGAAACGTTGTGTTTTTTTAAATGGGAAAAACTAGTAAAAGTTATTTTTCTAAAAAAAGAAAACCCAGCTGTGGGAGGGCTTGGAATTCTCCACCCCCCTCCCCTGGAGGGACCAGCAAGACTTGAAAGACCAGGGGGGCCGGCAGCCGGAAAGGCCCTGCTTACGAGACCCCTGCCCCTCAGGATCGGTCTCTCCTCGGAGCCCTGGGTATCTGGCCAGAGAAAGCGAGGCCCGAATGGGGGCGACTTGGTCATCCCACTCTGATGGGAGATCTCTGAGAAGCCGGACTGTTGACCGGTCTGGACCTGGGCTTTTCCGGCCAGTGTCTCGCAGCCAGTCCTTGGCCGACCCCCCTGATTATTCCCGAAATCTCACTGTGAGTGGGGGGCTCCCTTGTAAGCAGGGCTTGAGGAGCCACGAATGGGCATTGAAAGCCCCTGGGGGTCCTTACTCTGGCTTGGCAAGTGGAGACACCCCATAATTCCACCCGGCTGCGACGGAAACCCCTAAAGGTTCTGCGGCTGAACTGGAGACCCCCTGGGGGACCCTTCCCTCTGAGCCCAGGCTGGCCCCCAGACCAGCTTGGGAAAGCCCCCAGCGTGGGAGGCGAGGGCCGGGGTGACCCCAGACCCGGAGATGCCGGGGATGGCACAGTATATATCCCAGGGATTGGATGGGATGGGATAGGATGCCGGGTGGGGGGCTAGCCTTCTACCTGCTCACCGACCCGAGCAGCCACAGCCTTTTTGCACAGCAGACATGGGAATCCCTGCTGCCCCAGGGGTCGCCCAGTTCCCTCCCCCTCCTCCAGAATGGGCCTGAGACAAAGCCCTCCCCCTCGGCTGGGAGGTCCACTGGTGGTGGTGGGGTCCATCCTCTGCTGCCCCCTCCCCCCATGCCTGCTGTCGTGCCTGCTGCTGCCCCTCCTGGCCTGGGAGGCTCCCCCCCCCGATCCAAGCCAACTGTGATGGGGACCCGAGGAAGCTGGGCTGTTGCCCCCCCTGAGCGTGGGTCTGTGTCGGAGAAGGGGGGCGTTTCTTCCCCAGAGGTTGGCAGCTGGTTGGTAAAATTTCAGAGGGCACAAATGAGGGAGGAGCAGCAGAATGGATTCCTGAGCTATACCATGACCACCCCCCATAAGTTGGTCACCCCCAAGATGTCAGAAGCCGTTCCATTAGGCCTGGCCTGGCTGGACAAATGGACCCCCACCATTGGGTGGGAGGATGGATATGGCCAGCTTGGCCCCCACCTCGGCCCTAACCCTCCCGCCGAGGCCTGCAGGAGGGACCCTCCGATTCCAAGGCAGGGAACAAAGGGCCCCCTCCCCCCCGCTTCTGCCCCAAAGGAGGAAAAGCTCCGGGGTCTCCAGAAATTGCCCCTTGAATGCCGAGACCTGGGAAGGGTTTTCCCTGAGGAAGATGGCAATGAACGGCCGCCTCCCAGACCAACAGACTGCGCAGTGGACGTTAAACCAGGGGTAACGCTCCCTAAGCCCAGAATGTGACCCCCGGCTGTCACCGAAGGATTTGGAAGAAAAGACATAGACACGAATTTGGACCCAGGATTCAATCCGGAAGAGCAGCCCCTGTGCTGCTTAGAGAGAAAAAGGAGGGAGGTCTCCACCTAGTGGTTGACTTCTGGAACAGCAATGCATTGTGCCTACAGAACACCCGCCCACCCGCCCACCGCCTTCCCTGGTTCTGTCACAGGTGCCAGCCGGGGGGAGACACGCCCGCCAGCCACAAGCAGGGTGAGGCGGGCTCCGGTCTGATTTGGTTTCTTTTGGAGAGTTGGAAGGGGCCTTGGAGGGCATCTAGTCCAACCCCCGCTCAGGCAGGGGTCCCTGTAGCATGTTGGAGAAATGGCATCCGACTCTTCCCTGAAAGCCCCCAGTGTTGGAGCACCTGCCAGGGAAGGAAGGGGGGCTGGGGGGTGACTGAGCATCTACTGCTGTGGGTCCCACCTGCCCCCCTGCCTGAGCCACGCCGGAGCCCCTGAGCTGCCCCCCCAAGTGTGGAGAGGCCCAAGGAGGAGGCCAGGTTGCTTGCAGGTCCTAGCTGGCCTTCTGGGGGGCCCATTGGGGTGGAATGTCCGGTCCCTGCCCCCTCCCCACCTTGGATCTGCTGGGGTCCTTTGGAGAGGCCCTGCGGCCATGGAGAGGGGCTGCCTGGCGTTCCAGAGGCTTCCTCGGTGCTCCCACTTGCAGTCTGGCAATTATGTTGTGGTCAGCTCTGGCCCTGCTCCTGTCCCAAGGACTGTGGATGTGGGGGAGACATCCACATGCTGCAGGCCTGTTTTGCCCCCCCCCCTGGTGGAATCTGCTGATGAAGGCTCCTTTGACCAAGAAGACATGAGTGACAGGGAGGAGGAGAGTGGGGCCGACAGCTCAGAAGGAGATCAATTCTCTAGCTCCTCCTTGGATTCAGAACAAGAGTTAATGATACAGCCACGCATGCAGAGAGCGATGCATAGGCAACAACAACTGAGAGATTATTATCAAAGAAAATGAGGCCACCTGTGGTTGGGTGGGGCTGTGGTCATTAGTGAGGCTGCTATAAAGAGCAGCCTGTGGGTTTGGCCATTGTGGAGGATTATCTGATCGTTGTGTTTCGTGACTGCTTTACTGACTTTGACCTTTTGTGTGCTGATTTTTCCCCGCTTTGAAACTAAACCGGAGCAAAGTGTGTTTCACTTTGTGGAAGAAGAAGGACTGTGAATTGCCTCCCACTGCAAGCTAAGTATCTCAGAACTGATAAGGGACTTGTACCAATTACCAGTTTGTTTGGAGACGAGGGCTCTTGGCTACACCAAAAGAGGGCTTGGTTTAAGTGACTTTTCATTATAAAGAACATTGTTTTGAATTTTCAAACGTGTGTGTGTCTGACATTTGTACCTGTGAATTTTTGAGAGGAGTCTACCAGGGAGCCCGACAGAACACAATGAATGGAGGCTTTAACTCTTTCAATGGCCTTTTGAGCCCCGTGCAGCTCTTAAGCTCCGCCCCCTCTGCCTTTGTGGCCTCTGTCCAAGGGCTGCTGCTGTTCATCAAAGGGAGATTTGCATTTAGAAACTAAATGTGGCCCAAGCGGTGCCTGGCCTGTTGGCTCCAGCTTCCCCCACCCCGTGTCAACCCCCCCTCCCACCCGAGCAGTGCTGCTGCCCCTGCTGGACCTGCCACCCCCACCCCCCAAGAAACCTGCTGATGGTGGTGGATGGCTTGGGGGCAGCCCAGAGAGACTGCCAGGAGAGGGGGAGGAGGAGTAGGGAAGGGCCCCCACCCTGAGGGGCCCATCAAGTCCATTGCCCACCTTCTGAGAAGCCACCTGTGGCAGCTCCTGGTCTGCAGTGCCCGCTCTCACCGCCAGGGGGTGCTCTGCCTCTTTCCTTGTGAGCAGGGCCCTTGGGGAGGGGGAGGCTCTTCCCACAGGGGGGCTTAATACACCTGACTGCTGGAAAGAGTGATGCCCCACTCCCACTGCGAGCGCATGGGCATCGCCCGCATGGCCTGTGCCAATATCGCCCTCAACGTCTGGTGCCATTGCCTGTTCAAATGTTGTGTAGTTGTGTAGCTCCTTCTCTTTGCGGATATTGGAAGCAGAGACCAGTAGGTAAGAGGCCTCCAGGCAGGAGGAGTTGTACAGCTACATCACCGTCCTCCTGAAGCCACGACAGCCAACATCTGGGCAAAGCCACCACCACGAGAGAGATGCCAGCGTTTGCGCGAAGAGCTGGATATTGTAAATTCTGGTGCCACATAGAGTGGGGAGGGAGGGTTGGTTTACTTTTAGACTAAATAATCCTTCAGAAGAGAAGGATTTAGGGGTCGTGATTTCTGACAGTCTCCAAATGGGTGAACAGTGTGGTCAGGCAGTAGGGAAAGCGAGTCGGATGCTTGGCTGCATAGCTAGAGGTATCACAAGCAGGAAGAGGGAGATTATGATCCCGCTATATAGAATACTGGTGAGACCACATTTGGAATACTGTGTCCAGTTCTGGAGACCTCACCTACAAAAAGATATTGACAAAATTGAACGGGTCTAAAGACGGGGTACAAGAATGGTGGAAGGTCTTAAGCATAAAACTTAAATAAGGTTCAGGAGGGAAGTGTTTTCAATAGGAAAGTGAACACAAGAACAAGGGGGCACAAACTGAGGATAGTTGGGGGAAAGATTAAAAGTAATGTGAGAAATTATTATTTTACTGGAAGAATTGAAGAGGCTTGGAACAAACTTCCAGCAGACGTGGTCAGTAAATCCACAGTCACTGAATGTAAACATGCCTGGGATAAACATCTATCCATCCTAAGATAAAATAGTCTAAGGGCAGACTAGATGGACCGTGAGGTCTTTCCCTCCCCCTAGGCTTATAAAATTTATGCATGGTACGCTAGTATGATTGGTTTTAAATTGGAGGGTTTTTTTTTAAATTAACTTAAATATTAGATTTGTTTTACATTGTATTGTTATTGCTGTGAGCCGCCCCGAGTCTGCGGAGAGGGGTGGCATACAAATCTGATTAATAAATAAATAAATAAATTTTCCGCCGTCAATCTCCTATGTTTATTTTTACTTATTTGTTTTGTCAAGTACGTATTGGTGGTCTATAAAGATATAATAATATTCATATACATTAGGACAGGGGACAGAAGGCACGCGGGGGCACTTGTGCAGACCCCTTACTGACCCCTTAGTGTTGGCAGTCTCACCTCCGCATGGACTTTGGGAAAGGTGTCACGTCTGTTTCTAGCTAAATCCCTCACACCTGCGATTACTGTATCTAAGGTCAGTTTGCTGCCCCCACCCTGGTTGCTTCCTCCCCGTCTCTTCTCTCGCTGACTGCAGACGTGCAATGGCGCATTTGCGTAGAGTGTTTTATTGTCAGAATAGGGACCCTTGGTTGTTCTTTGCATTGTGACTTTGCCTTGGATTAAACCTGTTTCTTTGAAGTTTTGTATCCAGGGTTTAAATTCTCAAGACCAACGGCCTCTCCCAGGAGGTGGGGCAGCCCCTACCCCCCTGTCCTTCCAGGAAGGGGTTGAGACGGGGCCCTGTGACCTCCAGTGGGGAGCCCAGAGGGGCACGTGGGGCTCAATCGCACCCAGAAGGGTCTCGTTTGCCTTTGAAATCTCTTGCGTGTGGAATTCCCCTCTTACTTTTAGATACAGTTTTAATGTCTTCAGAGTTGATTTGCACACTGCCCGGGGCCTCTCGGTGAGGGAGATGGTGCTGTGAAGATTAATCAGATAATGGCCAATGATGGTGAAGGCTCCTCTTCCAGGGAATGAAGGGCTGAGCCCTTTGTTTACCCAGTCGGGGCCCTTGAGTCTTTCCGAGGAAGTGGCCTGGCTTTGTGCCACTTCCTTGAAATCTCACCGAACACGCCTGGCTTTGCTCCAGCGGCTTCCTCAGAAGGCCTCCAGTGCCCCGACCGGCTAGACCGCTCTGCGGGGACCATCCTGGAGAAGAAAGGCAGCTCTGTCCTCCTCCTGCTGCTGCCCACACCAGACCCCCTGCCCTTGCTAGGCTGGCCAGAGTGACCCACAAAGGCCCATCTCACTGCCACTTGCCGGACGATTCGTTTTGTGCCTCCTTCTTGCTCCCAGTTTATTCCACGTGGCTGTATCCCTGGGGGAGGGGGGCATTACAGGGGGTCAACTATTGTTGCCTTGGCAAGGGGTCGGCAACAAAGGAGGCAAGGCAGGGGCAGAAGAGGGCTGCTGCTGCCTCCCCCCGCTTGCTCCCCACTCCCACCCCTGGCAACCTAGAAAACCCTCCCAACTCCCCACCCTTCTATGGCAGCCGAAAAAGGGCAAAATTAGCGGAGAAACGAAGGGAAACATGTTCCCCATCACGACTGCGCAGCACTGTGAAAATGCCGTGCGGAGGTTCCTTGTCCCCTGCGCAGGCGCACAGCTTAGAGGGATCAGGGGTCACATGGTCTTCTTGTGTTGCCAAAGAACGGAGCTGGAAAGCAGGTTCGTGGTGGAACGGTGGTTGCTGATGGACTTTGCAGGAGGATGGTGGTCAGGCTATTCTTCCTTACTTCTAGGTCGAATTTCCCTCTGATGGTCTTCCACTCGTTGCTTCTCCTCCAACCTTCGGGTGGTTTGGAGAATAGGATTACACACACACACACACCCCTTTGTCATGTCATCCTTCGTCCTTCTCTATGTTAGACCAGAGATATCGAATTCCCTGAATCATTCGCACGTTTTAGCCTCCGGATCCCTGATTATGACCTGTGTTGCTCTTCCCTGCACTCGTTCGACATCCTTTTTGCATCACAGTGACCAGAATTAGATGCAGTAAATATCCCAAGGGTGGTCGTACCACTGCAGTATAAATCAACACTAACACGTCACACAATCTTAGTACTGCTAGCTCGTATTTAAGTGAGCATAGATGTCTAGACCTCTCCCACAATTACTGCTATTGAGCCAGGTACCACCTCCTCTATACCTATGCCTTTGGTTGTTCTTGCCTGGGTGATACCTGGCTCAATAGCAGTACAGTGTCCCCTCGATTTTCGTGGGGGATGCGTTCCGAGACCGCCTGTGAAAGTCGAATTTCCGCAAAGTAGAGATGCGGAAGTAAATACACTATTTTTGGCTATGAACAGTATCCCAAGCCTTCCCTTAGCACTTTAAACCCCTAAACTGCAATTTCCCATTCCCTTAACAACCATTTAGATTATTACTCACCATGTTTCTTTATTAAAGTTTATTTTAAAAAACCTATTTATTAAAGCCGGATGAAAGTTTGGCGATGACATATGACGTCATCGGGCGGGGAAAAACGTGGTATAGGGAAAAAAGCCGCAAAGTATTTTTTAATCAATATTTTTGAAAAAACGTGTTATAGACTTTTCGCAAAGTTTGAACCCGTGAAAATCAAGGGAACACTGTAGTTGTGAGAGGGGTCAGAGTTCGGAGAGGGGGGCATACAAATCTAATAAATAATAATAATAATAATAATAATAATAATAATAATAATAATAATTATTATTATTATTATTATTATTAATAATTATTGTTATCCACTTAGAATGAAGGAGGAACCTTCTGACCAGGGGAACAATGAACCCGTGAACGGCTTCCCTCCCTCCAGAGGTTGTGGGGGCTCCATCAGTGGCCTTTTTCTAAAGAGGAGATTGGACAGTCGCAGAGAAGCCCCTGTGTTCCAGCCCTCTTTGGGTGGCCCTGAAACATCAGCCTGCTGCCGGGTCTCTGGGTCTCTGGGTCTCTGAGTGAGGAGCCTGTGGGGCAGCCCAGACCTGGGCCTTTTATGGCCGGTCCAGGGAGTTGCCTGCTGTCGTCATGCGAGGGCGTCCATGTGTCTGGCCAGATTTGTATGCCGCCCCTCTCCATAGACTCGGGCGGCTCACAACAATAATGACACAATATACTGTATAACAAATCTAATAATTAAAAAGCATTAAAAACCCCTTATTAAAAAGAAAACATACACACAAACATACCATGCATAACCTGTATAGGCCCAGAGGAGAGGTCTCAGTTCCCCCATGCGTGGCGGTAGAAGTGGGTTTTAAGAGGTTTACGAAAGACAAGGAGAGTAGGGGCAGTCCTAATCTCCAGGGGGAGCTGGTTCCAGAGGGTCGGGGCCCCCACAGAGAAGGCTCTTCCCCTGGGTCCCGCCAGATGACATTGTTTAGTCGACGGGACCCGGAGAAGACCAACTCTGTGGGACCTAACCAGTCCCTGGGATTTGTGCTGCAAAAGGCGGTCTCGGAGATATTCTGGTCCGATGCCATGAAGGGCTTTATAGGTCATGACCAACACTTTGAATTGTGACTGGAAAGTGATCGGCAACCAATGCAGACTGCGGAGTGTTGGTGTAACATGGGCATATTTAGGGAAGCCCATGATTGCTCTCGCAGCTGCATTCTGCACGATCTGGAGTTTCCAAACACTTTTCAAAGGTAGCCCCATGTAGAGAGCGTTACAGTAGTCGAACCTCGAGGTGATGAGGGCAGGAGTGACTGTGAGCAGTGACTCCCGGTCCAAATATGGCCACAACTGGCACACTAGGCGAACCTGGGCAAACGCCCCCCTCGCCACAGCTGAAAGATGGTTTTCTAATGTGAGCTGTGGATCGAGGAGGACGCCCAAGTTGTGGACCCTCTCTGAGGGGGTCAGTAATTCCCCCCCCAGGGTTATGGACGGACAGATGGAATTGTCCTTGGGAGGCAAAACCCACAGCCACTCCGTCTTATCAGGGTTGAGTTTGAGTCTGTTGACACCCATCCAGACCCTAACAGCCTCCAGGCACCGGCACATCACTTCCACTGCTTTGCTGACTGGTCATGGGGTGGAGATGTATAACTAGGTATCATCGGCATATTGATGATACCTCACCCCATGCCCTTGGATGATCTCACCCAGCGGTTTCATGTAGATATTGAATAGCAGAAGGGAGAGGACCGACTCCTGAGGCACCCCACAAGGGAGAGACCTAGAGGTTGACCTCTGATCCCCCACTAACACCAACTGCGACCGACCGGAGAGGTAGGAGGAGAACCACTGGAGAACAGTGCCTCCCACTCCCAGCCGCTCCAGCCGGCACAGAAGGATACCATGGCCGATGGTATCGAAAGCCGCTGAGAGGTCAAGAAGCACCAGGACAGAGGACAAGCCCCTGTTCCGGGCCCGCCAGAGATCATCCATCAACGTGACCAAAGCAGTTTCTATGCTGTAGCCGGGCCTGAATCCAGACTGTTGAGGACCTAGATAATCGGCTTCTTCCAAGGACCGCTGGAGTTGGAGTGCCACCACCTTCTCAACAACCTTCCCCATGAAAGGAAGGTTGGAGACTGGACAGTAGTTGTTAAGCACGGCTGGGTCCAGGAAAGGCTTCTTGAGGAGGGGGTGCACAAGTGCCTCCTTATAAGGAGTCGGAAAGGACCCCCTCCCCAAGGAGGCGCTGACAATCTCCTGGACCCAGCTCTGTGTTACCTCTCGGCTGGCCAAAACCAAACAAGAGGGACACAGATCCAGTAAACAGGTGGCGGAACTCACAGCTCCAATGGCCTTGTCCACTTCATCAAGTGTCACCAAGTCAAACTCCTCCCAGACAGATGGACAAAGACTTTACCAGAATCTGAAGTCCTCTGGGTTCCACCCCCCCCCTCAGTTGAAAGTTCCAGCCCTTGTCCACCCTCCCACACACCCCTAGACCATCCCGTCGCCCAATCCTCTACTGCCCTGCTGGCAGAGTCCACCCCTCTCCTTCCGTGCAGGTGCAGAGACAAAGGATGACCTTGGCTTCCGAGAAAGACTTTGGGAGGGCTGCATGCCCCCCCTTTTCCCACCACGGAATGTGCCGAGCAGGATCGTGCCAAGGGGGGGCAGGCTGAAGACCCCCCCATTGAAATGGCTGCCCCATAAATCCATGGAACGTAAAACCCCTAAAAATGAACTCGTCCCTTCCTCAGAAATATCTAAAGTCAATACAAATCTAGTGTCCAGAACTAAAGAAAATAACCACACAATTCCTCAGACTAAACACAAATACAGTGGTCACTCTACTTCGGAACTTCATTCACTCCGTGAGCAGGTTCTTAAGTGTGAACGTTCTTAAGGAGAAGCAGTGTTTCCCATAGGAATCCAGGTAAAAGCAAAGAGTGCGTGCAAACCCATCAGGAAAGAAATAAAAGCTCGGAATTTGGGGGGGAGGGGGGGAGGAGGAGGAGGAGGAGGAGGAGGAGGAGGAGGAGGAGGAGGAGGAGAGTCGCTGCCGAAGGAAGAAGGAGGGGAATCAAAAAAATCCAAAACTTTAAAGCTAAAAAAAAAAGGAACTCTGAGGTGGCGAGGAGGAGCATGTGCCTCCCTGGTGCTGGTGCTGGTGCTCCCTGCTTCCCCTTCCTTCCCATGCTGAAGGGCTGCCCTCTCCTCTCGTTCTCTCGCTTTGTAGCCGGCGCTTTTCCTTCGCTGTGGTGACTCCTCGGCTGCCCAGAGCGAAGGGAGCGTTTCTTTTCTCTGGGCGCTGGCAGAGGTTTATTCCCTCTCCAAGCGCCCAGAGGAAGGAAAATGCTTTGTTCACTCTGGGCTGCCAAAGCCTCCTTAAGCGCCACCGAAAGGCTCCTCTGGCAGCCCAGAAAAGCCCGAGATGGACGGGATTAAAGGGGGAAGGGCAGGAAACTGGCCGGGCCTTCGTGCCGCTCTCAACTTTCCTGGGAAATTTTTCCGGGCTCGAGTTCTTAAGTAGAAAATGGTTCTTAGGAAGAGGCAAAAAAAATCTTTTTTTTTTTAAATTTTATTATTAAAAATGAAACATGTACATCGTTTGATGCAACATATAGTACAATACAAAACACAAAATACGAAAGAAAGAAAAAATAAAGCAAACAAACAAAAACCAAACAGGTAGTAAAGATAAAAGTATTGGCGAATATACAGGAGAGTTGTATTAAAAACGAAAATTAGATCCAATTATATTTGCTCATTACCATGATTCGAATAGTTTATCTAGAATGTTAAATGCAAGGGTTGAAATAAACGAATTGCAGAGAAATTAACAAGTAATAATAAAATTCATATCCAAATATATATAAAGTCTCATGTTATTATATTAGATAAAGAGTTGCTTTATACCAGATTTGTTACAGTTCAAGATTATATCTGACATTTCAATCTTGTAGCCTGTTGTTCTCGCTCTTGCTTCCTAACCAGTTATAAAAAGGGTCCCAACAATTATTGAACGTAGCCAATGATTCGTTTCTAACTAATGTAGTCAGTTTCGACATTTCTGCGCAGTATATTATTTTTTTAATTATTGCTTCATTTGGGGGTAGCTCATCATTTTTCCACCACTGCGCATAAGTTAGTCTTGCTGCCGTTGTTAAGTGAATAATTAAATGTACTTGGGGTTTCGGTAAATTTTGTCTGATTATGCCCAATAAAAAGCATTCAGGAGTTTTTTCTAGTGATAGATTTAGTATTTCATCAATCCAAATTCCAATTTTGTTCCAGTATAATTTAGCTTTTGTACATTGCCACCATAGGTGGAAATAGGTGCCCAATTCTTGTTGACATTTCCAACAATTTGGTGAGAGTTTATTATTTATTTTGGTTAGCTTAATTGGGGTAATATGCCATCGGTAAAACATTTTGACTAAATTCTCTTTATAGGATGTGGCAATAGTCAGTTTATAGTTCCTACTCCAGAGTATTTGCCATTCCTCCTCTTTAATCTCATTTTTGAGGTCCAGATTCCATTTTTTGGCATTAATTTTTGTGCTAAAATTGTCCAGTTCATTGTAGTTTAAGTAACAGTAAAAATTTTTGATTAGCTGATCTTGGGGGCCTGTACATAGCTTATCTAGCAGGGCATTTTTGCTTATCCCGGTTTTATTTTTATCTTTGTTAAATTTAGTTTGGATCTGTAGGTATTCCCACCATTCCACTTTTTGACCAAGATTTTCTAGTTCTAGCCTTGTTCTAATTGTCCCGTTTGAATTTAGAATATCTTTATATCTTATTATATTGTTTCTTTTGTGGAAATTGGGATGGACATAGGCTTCTAATGGGGCGTACCAGGTGGGAATTCCTTTATAAAGTTTAGGTTTAATTTTTTTCCAAGTGTAAATAAGCGATTTCCTAATCATGTGATTGGAGAAATATTTATGAGTTGTCAGCTTTTCGTCCCAGAGATAGTAGTGCCATCCTAAGTGGAGGTCGTGGCCTTCTAAGTTAAGAAGTCTGGTATTTGTTAGGCTCATCCAGTCTCTCGTCCATGTTAGGGATGCAGCAATATAGTAATCCT
Organism: Erythrolamprus reginae; assembly: GCF_031021105.1. Classification (NCBI taxonomy): domain Eukaryota; kingdom Metazoa; phylum Chordata; class Lepidosauria; order Squamata; family Dipsadidae; genus Erythrolamprus; species Erythrolamprus reginae. The sequence continues at coordinate 375,945 of NC_091953.1, forward strand.
TCCAAATTGGGAGAGCCAGTCCTCCTTCTTCTTTCTTTTCTTGTAGATATTTTAATCGAATTCGGGGACGTTTATTTTGCCAGATGAAATTGCTAGTTATTTTATTCAAATTATTGAAAAATTCCTGTTTCAATTGTATTGGGATTGTTTGAAATATAAACAAAATTTTGGGCAGAGTATTTAACTTTATGGCCGCAATCCTCCCAAGTAAGGAAAGTTGTAAATTTCTCCATTTCAACAAGTCAGCTTGTATTTTGTCTATTAAAATATCATAATTGTTTGATTTTAAGCTGGACACTTTATTTGTCAAATTAATGCCGAGATATTTAATTTTTGTAACTATTTGAATATCAAGTTTAGCTGTTAAGATATCTTTCTGTGATTGTCTCATATTTTTAGTTAGAATTTGCGTTTTAGTTTTATTTATTTTGAGGCCTGCCACTGTACCGTATTCTTCCAGAACTTCCAGTAGCTCCCCCTCCCCAAGGGCCCTGCTCACTGGGAAAGAGGCACAGCGCCCCCTTGTGGTGAGAGCAGGCACTGCAGACCAGGAGCAGCTGCAGGTGGCCTCCCAGAAGTTGGGCAAAGGACTTGATGGGCCCCTCGGGGTGGGGGCACCCCTTCCTCCCCCTCCCCCTCCTCCTCCCCCCCCTCCTCCTCCTCCTCCTCCCCCCTCCTCCTCCTCCCGGCAGTCTCTCTGGGCTGCCTCCAATCCTTCCACCACCATCAGCAGAGGCTCTGTGCGGGGGTAGCAGGTCCAGCAGTACTGCTGGGGGGGCAGAAAGGGGGTGTTGACAAGGGTGTGTGGGAAGGGGAACACCCCCCTCCCCGAGTTCTCCAGCTGGAGCCAACAGGCCAGGCTCCCTTGGACTCTATTTCCTTTGATGAACAGCAGCAGCGCTTGGACAGAGGCAACGAAGGCAGGAACCGCGCGGGGCTCAAAAGGCAAATGAGAGCAAAGAGAGCGGCCGGAGAAAAGCGGGCGGGCGGGCGAAGGGGGCGCGCCGGGGAGACCGAGGGGCGTCCGGAGCTCGGGGCGGGTGGAGCGGGCGGGTCCGCTCGGCGGGTGGCAGCCCGAGTCTCAGCTCGGCTTCCTCGCGGGGCGGCGCTCCGGACGGCGGGCGGCCGAGGGAGAGGGGGCCACTTCTGGAGGGTCCGCCAAGGGGGCCAGGCGCCTCCCCCCGTGCTTCTGGGCCTCTGCGGGGAAAGGAGGCAGGGGGTCCCGGGGGGCGGTTGGGACTGGGGCCGGATATCTGATGAGGGGCATCTGTGTGTCCGGAGGGCAACCGTCAAGAGGCGGATTCCCTCTGTTGACTGCACCCCCTCCCTCCCATTCTCATAGGACCGTGTGTCCCCCCCCCCCACCAAAGGCAAAGCCCAGAGGAGGGCTGGGGGGGCGATTCCAGGGCCCAGAAACTCTCACCCATCCCCCACCCACCCGAGTGGAGCTTGGCGGCCAAGGGCATTCTGGGCAGAAGGGCAGCTCCGTCTCCCCTCCCTGGACAACCCCCCCGCCCTGTTATAGGAACTGGGGGGGGGGGAGGGTTGACTCCCAGTTCCCACTAGGACCTTAGGAAACACGGGTGGAGAACTACAGCCACTTTGTGACCCATGGACAGATTGGCCAGCGGAGGAATCCTGGGGAGTCTGGAGCCCCTCCAAGGCCCCTGGCTGCCCTCTTCCCCTCTGGGCCCCTTTGGGCATCGTTGAGCAGCTGGAGGCCCCCCCTGCAGGCGTCACCCCTTCCTGGAAGGGCCTGGTAGCCCCCACCTGCCCCTTGCCCGGATCTCTATCGCGGTCTCTGCCTGCCTCGTCCCTCCGGACAGCCGGAAGCCTCAAGGCAGCTGCTGAAGCCTGGACGCAGTAGACAGGAGTCTTTTTTTGGGAGTGGGGAAGTCCCTGCGTTCCTTCTGCAGAGAAGGGGCTGGGGGGGCCCTCTGGGGTCTCTGGAAATTCTGGCCAGTAGGGTCTCTCTCTCCCTCGGTCTCTCGGTCTCTCTGTCTCTCTCTCCCTCTGTCTCTCTCTCCCTCTGTCTCTCTGTCTCTCTCTCTCTCCCTCTTTCTCTCCCTCTGTCTCTCTCTCCCTCTCTCTCTCTCCCTCCATCTCTCTCTCTGTCTCTCTCTCCCTCTGTCTCTCTCCCTCTCTCTCTCTCCCTCTCTCTCTCTCCGTCTCTCTCTCTCCCTCCATCTCTCTCTCTGTCTCTCTGTCTCTCTCTCCCTCTGTCTCTCTGTCTCTCTCTCTCTCTCCCTCTTTCTCTCCCTCTGTCTCTCTCTCCCTCTCTCTCTCCCTCTCCTCCCTCTCTCTCTCTCCGTCTCTCTCTCCCCCTCCATCTCTCTCTCTGTCTCTCCCTCTCTCTGACTTGCCCCTGCCTACCTCCACCCCCCAACCCCCCCAGTTTTTCAGGGCTTTGGAGAATCTGAATCAGCAGAAGAGAATTTCTAACTAACGACAACTGAGCCCAATGTTTCCGTCGTCCAGACTGTTGTTGAGCCCATTTTGCCCCTTTGTCCACCTTCCCTGCCACCGCAGCCCTCAAGTGAGTCACAGGGGCTGCTAAGTGAACCTGCCCCCCCCTGACTTTGCTTGTCGGGGTCGGAAAAGAGGATTGTGTGACCCACAACGACACTGCAACCGTCATCAGGGTGAGTCGGTTGCCCAGTGTCTGAATTTGGGTCATGGGACCCCGCGGCAACTGCCCCGGCCGTGGAGTGTGAAAAGTGGCCCCAACCCTCTTTCCTTCACCGCCTTTGTAACCTCAAGTGGCCACTAACGAACCGTCGCAAGCCGAGGACTCCATTTCTGGCCGCCTTACTTGGTACAAAAAGTCCACTAGCATCTCTGATTCCAAATGTGTTTATTGGTGTCCAGGAGCTTCCCTGCCTTCTCCCGCAGCTCCCCCCCCTCCAGGCAGAGACGGACGGACAGCGGTGCCTAGAAGTAGATGATGGGGTCGGACAGGGTCTTGCCCAGCTGGAAGCCGGAGAGGTCAATACGTCCACCTTCAGAGGGCAGGGCCTTGAAGATCCTCAGGTGCACGTAGTCCTGGTTTTCCTCACCACATTTCACCTGTGTGGGGTGGAGCATCAGAAGAGGGATGTCAGGAACAGGGCCCCCACAGCCCCCTCCCCAAAGGCCCATGGACGGGGGGGGACACCACAGATCCTTCTTCCAGGGATGAATGCTGGGCCGGGCTCAGCCACCCCAGAGCAGACCCCTTCTCCAGCCTCCAAAGAGAGGAGACCCCTCCTGCCCCTTCCAATGCTGGCTGAAAAGCCCCCCTCCCCACCGCTCTTTCCTAGCCCAACTGGGCGGGATGGGTCAGGGACCCCCTCAGCCTGGCCCATGCGGCTGTCCAAGTGGCTGACCTGGCACTGGACCCTGCAGGGACTCAGTGGGGGAGGGGAGGGTTGGCAGAAGAGGTTAAAGGAGACAAGGGGACAAGGGAACTGAGCCAGGGGGCCAGAGGCAGGGGCCACAGCAGCACCTGGGGGGTGGGGGTCTTCTGAGGGCGGAGGGAAGCGGAGGCTGAAAAGCCTCAGGGACTGACCCCCCTGACCCCCCCTTGGATTGGGTGCATCCTGGGGTTCAGCCACTCACCTTGACAAAGTAATCCATGCCAGCGACTGACTGTTGACGGTACAATATGGCCGTGTAGGTGGCATATTTCTTGTCTGCCGCATCCTCCAGCTGACCTCTCACCTGGGACAGAAGGGAGGCGGTCAAGGCAAGGAGGCAGCGAGAGGGGCCCTTTGGGGGAGAGGTGGGGGTGGGTGGGTGGGTTGGCCACCCCACAGCTCCTGGGGTGCTGCCTGCTTTGGGGGCTCCTCCGTCAGGCCCCTGGAGCCTCGCTTGGCAAAGCAGGGAAGGGAACTTATTCCTTTATTCACCTTATTCGTATGGCCCCCAACTCCCACAGGAGAAAGAAAAGAACAGCTTTAAAAACAGTTGAAAATACTTCATTAAGAACCAGATCTCTCAGTCCCCCTCGCGGCTGGATCCAGACCCCTGGTTCCTAATGTGGGGCACACACCCTACAGGGGAAGTTTGATTTTCAAGGTGGTCAATGGAAACCTTGTTTAAACCAGGTTAATGGGCTTTTAGGCAGGAGTTCACTTTCTGAATAGTAAGAATTATATGGGGAGGGGGAGAGGCTTCAGGGCTTTAGAGACGCTTAGGTGGGGCAAGGCTTTAAAATGATTGGAATCCACTGATATAGGCAGTATTGGAGGGGGCGGCATACAAATCTAATAATAATAATCATCATCATCACCATCACCATCATCATCACCATCACCATCATCATCACCATCATCTCATGTGATCAACTTGACAAAGTCTTCGGGACGGGGTGGCTGGGCGACCTACCTGGTCAGCATAGCTCTGGATTTCAGGGGTGGCCGGTTTCGCATGAGAAAGTCCCGCAAGATTTATGAAGTCCATGTTCTTGGAGAAGCAGCCGTCAGACGGGTCTCTGGGTCTCTGAGTGAGGAGCCTGTGGGGCAGCCCAGACCTGGGCCTTTTATGGCTGGTCCATGCAAGGCCAGAGCCGTTCCACCTGTGGCCCCGCCCTCCTGGCTGTCAGCCAGAAGGAGGAGGACAGGTGCGGGTCCAGAGAGTGAGTCAGTGCCCGTCAAAGCAGAGATTGACAGGGAAGGTGTGGCTGGTCTCTGGCGGGGCTGGGTCCCTGGAAGCCCACCTGCTCCTTCTCCACCTGCCAGGGGAGGGAGGGACATGGGTCAGTGCCCAGCGGAGGAAGGAGGTTGGGTCTGTGCCAGGGGCTTTGGGCTTTTCCATGGAAGAGTGATGACTCAGTAGAAGAATTGCACCTGAGAAATAAATCCGAGTCCAAACCTTGGCCTTCTTCCAAGTTCCAATTTATTAGCAGAACCATGTTGGTCACAAACATAGAAACATAGAAGTCTGACAGCAGAAAAAGACCTCATGGTCCATCTAGTCTGCCTCCTGCCGCACGAATCCCAGCGACCGGTTAAGTCCCACAGAGTCGGCCTTCTTCGGGTCCCGTCGACTAAACAATGCCGTCTGGCGGGACCCAGGGGAAGAGCCTTCTCTGTGGGGGGCCCGACCCTCTGGAACCAGCTCCCCCCTGAGATTAGGATTGCCCCCACCCTCCCTGCCCTTCGTAAACTCCTTAAGACCCACCTCTGCCGTCAGGCATGGGGGAACTAAAACACCTCCCCATTGCCCATGTTGTGTTGTTGATTGATTGACTGTGTGCCTGTTTTTTATATATATTGGGATTGTTTTAGGAAATTACTAATTTTAAATTGTAATTAGATCGGTGGGCATTGGATTTCTATTATGTACTGTTTTTTATTATTGTTGTGAGTCGCCCCGAGTTTGCGGAGAGGGGCGGCATATAAATCCAATAAATCTAATCTAATCTAATCTTTATACTATTTTCTGTATTTTATCTTAGGATGGATCTATGTTTATCCCAGGCATGTTTACATTCAGTGACTGTGGATTTATCTACCACGTCTGCTGGAAATTTGTTCCAAGGATCTACTACTCTTTCAGTAAAATAATATTTTCTCATGTTGCCTTTGATCTTTCCCCCAACTAACTTCAGATTGTGTCCCCTTGTTCTTGTGTTCACTTTCCTATTAAAAACACTTCCCTCCTGAACCTTATTTAACCCTTTCACATATTTAAATGTTTCGATCATCTCCCCCCCTTTTCCTTCTGTCCTCCAGACTATACAGATTGAGTTCATGAAGTCTTTTCTGATACGTTTTATGCTTAAGACCTTCCACCATTCTTTTTTTTTTAATTTTAAAAATTTTTATTATACAAATAATACAAAATACAACATAATATACAAAACATAAAACAGTGATCGTAACAATAGAGAACGATCGAATGACATGTCAATTAACAAAGTCCAAATTAAAAGCTAGAAAAGGGGAGGGGAAGAAGTAGATAGGGAAAGGGTAGAGAGAAGGAGGGAAAAAGATAGAAAGAACAGAGAACGTAGAAAGGATAGAAAGGGTGAAAGATTGGCGAATGTCCGGGGGAGCTGTATTGAGAACGAGAACTGTTTCCTATTTCATTAGCTCGTTGCCATGGTTCGGTTTATTTATCTAGATTGGTTAATGCAAGTGTTGAGTTAATCAAGTTATAGAGATTTTAGAAAGTAGTAGTAAAGGTACTATTAGTATATATATATATAAAGTCTCTTAATACTATATTAAATATAAAATGGCTATATACCAGATTTGTAACTGGTCATGTTTATATCCAACGTATCAATCTTATGGCGTGTTATTCTCACTCTTTTTTCCTAACCAGTTGTAAAAAGGATCCCAACAGTTATTGAATGTAGCCATAGTTTCGTTTCTTACTAATATAGTTAATTTCGTCATCTCTGCGCAGTATGTAATTTTTTTTATTATTGCGTCATTCGGAGGTATCTCCTCATTCTTCCACCACTGCGCAAAGGTTAACGTGGCTGCTGTTGTTAAGTGGACAATTAGATGTATTTGGGATTTAGGTAGTTTTTGTCTAATAATGCCCAGAAGAAAACATTCAGGGGTTTTTTCTATTGTCAGATTAAGTATTTCGTCAATCCAAGTTCCGATTTTATTCCAATAGATTTTAGCCTTTGTGCATTGCCACCATAAATGGAAATAGGTGCCTATTTCTTGGTGGCACTTCCAACAATAAGGTGAAAGTTTATTATTTAGTTTTGTTAATTTAATCAGGGTAATATGCCACCTGTAAAACATTTTAACTAAATTCTCTTTATAGGACGTGGCAATAGTCAATTTATAATTTCTGCTCCAGAGTATTTGCCACTCCTCTTCTTTAATCTCTTTTTTGAGATCCAAATTCCATTGTTTTACATTAATTTTTGTGTTAATATTATCCAATTCGTTATAATTTAAGTAACAATAGATTTTTTAAATTAATTGTTCTTGGGAATCTGTACATAGTTTGTCTAGCGGGGCATTTTTAATTATTCCAGGATTACTTTTATCCTTGTTGAATTTAGTTTGTATCTGTAAGTATTCCCACCACTCCATTTTTGGACCGAAATTTTCCAATTCTATTCTTGATCTAATTTCCCCATTGGAATTTAATATATCCTTGTACCTTATTATTATATTGTTTTTTTAATGGAAATTAGGATGCACATATGCTTCTAATGGGGCATACCATGTGGGGATTCCTTTGTAAAGTTTAGACTTAATTTTTTTCCAGGTATGTATTAAAGATTTCCTAATCAGATGGTTGGTAAAATATTTATGGGTCCTCGGCTTCTCATCCCAAAGATAGTAGTGCCATCCTAAGTGGAAGTCGTGACCTTCTAAGCTAAGTAGTCTGGTGTTAGATAGGCTCATCCATTCTCTCATCCAAGTTAGGGATGCGGCAATGTAATAGTCTTTCCAAATTGGGAGTGCCAGGCCTCCTCCTTCTTTTCTATCCTGTAGATATTTTAAGCGAATTCGGGGGCGCTTGTTCTGCCAAATGAAGTTACTGGTAATTTTATTCAATTTTATAAAGAATTCCTGTTTCAATTGAATTGGGATTGTTTGGAATAGGAACAATATTTTGGGCAAGAGGCTAAGTTTTATAGCCGCGATCCTCCCTAGTAAGGAGAGTTGTAGATTTTTCCATTTCAACAAGTCAGATTGTATTTTATCTATTAGTTTATTGTAATTGTTTTCTTTTAGGCTGGACACTTTATTCGTCAAATTAATGCCAAGATATTTGATTTTTTTAACTATTTGGATATCAAGTTTGGCTGTTAAGATAGCTTTCTGCGGTTCTCTCATATTTTTGGTTAAGATTTCAGTTTTAGTTTTATTTATTTTAAGACCTGCCACTGTGCCATATTCTTCTAGGATGGCCAATAGTTTGGGTCCTGATTCTAAAGGTTCTTCTATAATAAATACCAGATCGTCCGCGAAAGTTTGTAGCTTGTAGGTTTCATTTTTGCATTTTAGCCCTTTTATACCCTCCTTTTTTCTAATAATTCTGGTTAGTACTTCTAATGTTAGGATAAACAGTAGTGGGGACAATGGACACCCTTGTCTCGTTCCTTTGCGAAGGGAAATTTTTGTCGATATATCTCCGTTAAGGATGATATATGCTGATTGATCTGTATAAATGGCTTTTATTGCGTTTATGAATTTAGGGCCAAATTCCATATATTCAAGTTGTTTAAATATAAATTTCCAGGACATGTTATCAAAAGCCTTCTGGGCGTCGAGAAATATTAATGCCACTTGTTTTTCACTGTGGGCTTCGTAGTACTCCAGGGTGTCCAATACTATTCTGATATTATTCTTTAACTGTCTCCCAGGGAGGAAGCCGTTTTGATCCGAATGTATGAATTGGTTTAGAAATCCTTTGATTCTACTAGCTAGGATGGAGCTAAAGATTTTGGAGTCGGCATTTAAAAGAGAGATAGGGCGGTAATTAGCTATATCTGTAGGGTCCGTATCTTTTTTTGATATTAGCGCTAGATTTGCTTCTGTCCAGGATGTTGGAATTATGCCTCTATCTAAGGCCTCGTTTAAGGTTTCTAGCAGGACCTTTTCCATTTCTTTGGGGAGGTCTTTATAGAATTCAGGTGGGAGGCCATCAGGGCCCGGGGCTTGGTTGTTTCTCTGCCCTTTGATTGCTTCTTTTAATTCTATGTCAGTGATTGGCTTATTTATTGTATCTGTCATTTCTTGAGGTACTTTAGGGAGATTAGCCTGTTCTAAAATTTCTTGTATTTTTTGGTCATGTTCAATGTTAGCTATATTTTCAGGATTGCCATAGAGCTTACTGTAGAATTCACTAGCAATCTGTTTTTTTCTTTCCAAGTCATGGCATATTTCCCCGTTTGTTGTCTTAAGACAGTTTATGAGTTTCTTTTCCTTTTGTTTTTTGAGTTTATTAACTAACCATTTGCTAGGTTTGTTGGCATTTTCAAAATTATATTGACTGCAACCTTTAATTTGTTGTGCTAGGTTTTGTTGATCTATTAGATTTAACTCATGTTTTATTTGTGACATGTTTTGTTTAAATTCTTTTTTGGGGGGATATTTTTGTAAGTTTTCTTCTAGAGATCTGTACTCTTCTTCTAGTTTAATCGATTTCTGGTTTTTTTGTTTATGTTCTTTAGCCATATACGAAATAGCTATTCCTCTAGTTACGGCTTTGGCTGTATCCCATACATTTTGAAGACTGGTGTGTTCTTTAATGTTTTCTTGAAAGAAAAATTTCATTTCCGTTTGGAGTTTCTGTTTAAAACTTTCCTGGTTAAGTATAGATTTTTGAAGCGTCCATCTAGGACATTGTTTGGTTCCTTTCCATATTACTTTAAGCGCATTGTGGTCTGAGATAAAATTGGGTTCTATCTCTACCGATTGAATTTTGGTGTTAAGTTCTATTGTAGTCCAGACCATATCCAGTCTTGACCAAGATTGGTGCCTATCTGAATAGAAAGTGAATTTTTTGAGGTTAGCATTCCTGTCTCTCCAACTGTCTTTAAGTTTTAATTCCTTAATTAAGTCAAAAAAGGCTTTGGGTAGTATTCTTTTCTTAGGCTTATTCCTTTTATCGTTGTTATAGTCCAGTTCCTTATCGATTATTCCGTTAAAATCCCCTAATAAGCAAGGATGGATACATGTTTATCCCAGGCATGTTTACATTCAGTTCCTGTGGATTTATCTACCACGTCTGCTGGAAGTTTGTTCCAAGGATCTACTACTCTTTCAGTAAAATAATATTTTCTCATGTTGCCTTTGATCTTTCCCCCAACTAACTTCAGATTGTGCCCCCTTGTCCTTGGGTTCACTTCCCTATTAAAAACACTTCCCTCCTGGACCTTATTTAACCCTGTGATATATTTAAATGTTTTGATCATGTCCCCCCTTTCCCTTCTGTCCTCCAGACTCTACAGATTGAGTTCATGAAGTCTTTCCTGATAGGTTTTATGCTTAAGACCTTCCACCATTCTTGTAGCCCGTCTTTGGACCCTTTCAATTTTGTCAATATCTTTTTGTAGGTGAGGTCTCCAGAACTGGACACAGTATTCCAAATGGGGTCTCACCAGCATTCTATATAGCGGGATCATAATCTCCCTCTTCCTGCTTGTTATACCTCTAGCTATGCAGCCAAGCATTCTACCTGCTTTCCCTACCGTCTGGCCGCACTGTTCACCCATTTTGAGACTGTCTGAAATCACTACCCCTCAATCCTTTTCTTCTGAAGTTTTTGCTAACACAGAAGTGCCAGAAGAAGACAAACATAGGTCAAAGTAGGGAAGGATTTGATCATGAAGCATCTCATTACTCTCATGCTGGAGCCCAGGATTCTGCTTCTTCTTATCCAAAAAGCTTCTTCTGTACAGAACAAACGGAGCTTCTTGGGTGAGAAGCAAAACATCTTCAAGGGAAAACAAAGAAAATCCAAGTTGCCTTTTGAAAAAGCACCTTTGGGACAATCGAGGAAGTCCGAATCTAAGTGAAAAGGGAAGAAAAGTAGAAGGTGGACAATGGAACCCATTCCCCATGTAGTCGAGTGTACAGGGCTCCCCGTCGCCGGCACTACCAGGCCTGTGTGCATCCAGCATGTGAAATCTTGCATGAGGATGTTATTATGTCTGGTGGTTGAACCTGATTGGCCGTTATACTGCAACTGCTGATTGGTCTAGAGAAAAGGCCGCCAAAAATAAATGGCTCTCTTTGTTTTTCCCGCCACTGAAAAAAGTATAAAAAGCGAGGCCTGTTGCCCCCACTTCTTGTGGGGTTTTTGTCGAGTCAGTGACTGGTTAGCATTACAGTTCTCCTTCAAAAAAGACCGTTGAACTACAAGGGATTCAATGCCATTACTGACTTAACAGTGGCGATTTCACGGAATTTTGGAGATTTCTTTGCTTCCGCGCATGCGTGGAAGGAAAAAAAAGTGTCCAAAATTGGGGAAATCTCACATGTGCGAATGTCAATGCATGAAATTTCGCTTCCCGCGCATGCGCAGAAGCCGAATCTTGCGCAGGAATGCACATGCACATTTTCCCAACTGGGACTGCGTCCTGGACCGGCCCATGCAGCAACCCACTACTGGTTCTCTTGCTTTAGATGTGTTGAAGTTAGAAGCCTTCTCTAGCGAAGACTTTATTTTGATTCCTTCGCTTAGCACAGAGCTAGATTTATTGGCCTAAAACTACGGATGAGCTAACTAATAAAAGAGAACTATATCAACTATAATATAAAATTGCTTAAAATTAAGAATCTTTATCAAGATGATAAAATTGCAATATGCCAAATGATAAGATCGTAAACATTTATACGATACGATATGGGCTACTGCACAAAATATAGTAAGATACCAGCAAGAATAAGAGAGTGGAGAGAACAAGGATATCTAATAAATAAATAAATAAATAAAATCTCTCTTGTTTTTTAACTGTTTGTAAGTTTCTGATCTTTCTGTTTCTTTTCTTTTGAAATGATTCTATATGTACGTCTGTAAGGATACTGTATACTTTTTGTATTTCTTTTCTAAATAAATATATATATATATATATATATTTAAAAAGCCTACTCTAACACTTTATTTTGATTCCTTCGCTTATCACAAAGTTAGATTTATTGGCCTAAATTGACTTTTTTGTTTCAGTTCAAAGATTCTAGGTGTTATTAGGGCAAATATTAACTAGTAAGTAATGAATGTATCATTGCTTATATATAAGCAGGTTGAATTTGGCTATCTTTATTTTAAATGATAATAGGCTGCAGGGTTAAGTTAAGTTAAGTTCCTATTAAAAACACTTCCCTCCTGGACCTTATTTAACCCTTTAATATATTTAAATGTTTCAATCATGTCCCCCCTTTTCCTTCTGTCCTCCAGACGATACAGATTGAGTTCATGAAGTCTTTCCTGATACGTTTTATGCTTAAGACCTTCCACCATTCTTGTAGCCCGTCTTTGGACCCATTCAATTTTGTCAATATCTTTTTGTAGGTGAGGTGTCCAGAACTGGACACAGTATTCCAAATGTGGTCTCACCAGCATTCTATATAGCGGAATCATCAGAAATATTAAATCTTCAAAATCTTCAGAAATCTTCAAAAATATTAAAAAGAATAGGACCCAGAACAGACCCTTGTGGCACACCGCTTGTAACCTGTCTCTGCTCAGAATACTCGCCATTAACAATAACTCTCTGATGTCTACGCTTCAGCCAGCTGCAAATCCACTGAACTGTCCAGGGATTAAGACCAATCTTCACTAATTCATCTATCAGCTCTTTATGTGGAACCGTATCAAAGGCTTTGCTGAAGTCCAGGTAGCCAATATCCACGGCACCACCTTCATCCAACACCTTTGTGGCATAGTCAAAGAAATCAATGAGATTAGTCTGACATGATTTGCCTTCAGTAAAGCCATGCTGATTTGGGTCCAATAAGTTATTGTTTTTTAGGTGCTGATTTATCCTCTTTTTGAGTAGAGTCTCCATCATTTTAACTACCACTGATGTCAAGCTAACTGGCCTGTAGTTACCAGCTTCTTCTCTACTGCCCTTCTTGTAGATAGGCACAACACTGGCCATTCTCCAATCCTCAGGAACTTCTCCTGTTAACAAGGATTGGTTAAACAAATCAGTCAGGGGGGGTAGCAATGACAGATCTGAGTTCTTTAAGAACTCTGGGGTGGATGCCATCTGCACCCATGGCCTTATTGATCTTTAATCGTTCAAGTTCTTCTAAGACATCGGCTTCTAAGATCACTGGAGCTGAATCCGTACAGCTGGAAGCAATGCTATATCCCTGTAGTCAAACACACACTAATGTTTGCTTCTGTTCTCCACCCAGGTCAAGGTTTGTTCTGTCGGGCTCTCTGGTAGAATCCTCCCCAAAATTCACAGGTACAAATGTCAGACACACACACATTTGAAAATTCAAAACAATGTTCTTTATAATGAACATTCCCTTAAACCAAGCCCTCTTTTGGTATAGCCAAGAGCCCTCGTCTCCAAACAAACTGGTAATTTGTACAAGTCCCTTATCAGTTCTGAGATACTTAGCTTGCAGCTGGGAGGCCATTCACAGTCCTTCTTCTTTCACAAAGTGAAACACACTTTGCCCTGGTTTACTTTCAAAGCGGGGGAAAATCAGCACACAAAAGGTCAAAGTCAGTAAAGCAATCACGAAACACAACGATCAGATAATCCTCCACAATGGCCAAACCCACAGGCTGCTCTTTATAGCAGCCTCACTAATGACCACAGCCCCACCCAACCACAGGTGGCCTCATTTTCTTTGATAATAATCTCTCAGTTGTTGTTGCCTATGCATCGCTCTCCGCATGCGTGGCTGTATCATTAACTCTTGTTCCGAATCCAAGGAGGAGCTAGAGAATTGATCTCCTTCTGAGCTGTCGGCCCCACTCTCCTCCTCCCTGTCACTCATGTCTTCTTGGTCAGAGGAGCCTTCATCAGCAGATTCCACTGGGCGGGGCAAAACAGGCCTGCAGCATGTGGATGTCTCCCCCACATCCACAGTCCTTGGGGCAGGAGCTGGGCCAGAGCCAACCACAACAAGTTTCATCCTTTGTCCCCACATAGGATCTCCTGGATGAAGAGAGGGTCAGACTAGAAGACCTCCGGGGTCCCTTCCAACTGCGCTATTCTGTGGGCCCTGCAACTTCTCTGCAGTGAGGGGTTTCTCTTCGTTTAGTCTTTTGTTTCTGGGAGGGGGGTGCATCATTTCACCCCCTCTGCTTCTGTGTTATAGGGCTGCCCTCCACAGCCCCCTTCTGCCTCTCTCTAGCACTGCTGCTCCTAAGAGGCAGGGATGGCCCCCCCTCTTCTCCAAAGCCCCCCCCCCGAAGGCAGGACAAGAAGCAACGGATGGAAACGAAGCAAGGAGAGAAGAAAACCTGGAACTCAGGAGAAACTTCCTAACACTTAATGAACCGGCAGAAGAGACGTTGCCTCCAGAAAGTTGTGGCTGCTCCACTAGAAGTTTTTAAAAAGAGATTGGACAACAACCATTGGACTGGGATGGCAGAGGGTCTCCTGCCTTGAGAGGAGAGGGGGCTACACGACCTTCAAGTCCCCCTCCTGCCCTGGGATTCTATGGTCTTCAAGATGCCAAGTTACAACTGTCACTTTGGAGGCCAGGTGGAGAAACAACGAAGGACCAACACATCAATGAAACGGACATTCAAGTGACACCTCCATGTTGGTGGAGGCAGGCAGGGTTCCCGTGGGTCCCATTTATTGGGGGTCAAGGGAAAGGGAGGGTCTTGCCTTCTCCTCAACAGCCCATGGACAATTGGGGGGCCACTGTAGGACACAGAAGTCTGGACTCAATGGGCTTTGGCCCGATTCAGCAGGGCTCTCCTTAGGTTCTTATGTGCAATGAATCCAACTGGCAAGTCCGTGTCTATGGAGAGGGGCGGCACACAAACCCAATAAATGAATAAATACATTTGCAGTACGTGCCCCTAAATACATGCAGCAGCTGCAGGCAGGATGGGAGCCCCCCCCAAGCCCCCCCACCCTCTGAATAGTTTGATGTCCTCCAGGGGAGGGCTGGGCTGGTGGGGGTGACGGAAGGGGCCGGGTGGGGAAAGCCAAGGTGAGGCCAGCGGAGGCGAGTGTGAGGCTGCCTTCGCACCTGCTGGAGGGAACATGCCAGCCTCCCCCAGCGTGGCCCAGGCCAACGTCACAGGAACCGCTGGAGCAGAGCCAGGCGTTGTCCTTGCGTTCTCAGGAAGGGGCACAAAGGCGGCTGATTCCTTGGAAAGCCTCGAGTGCCCCGACCGGCTAAACAGTAACCAGTGGGATGGCTGGACTCCAAAACTTGTGAGTGATCCATTCCTGGACGTTTCCAAGAAGAGATTGGACAACCCGTTTAGAATAATAGAAAACCAGAGCTGGAAGGGACCTTGGAGGTCTTCTAGTCCAACCCCCTGCCCAGTCTTAAAAGCTTCCAGGGTTGGAGAATTCACAACATCTGGAGGCAAGCAGTTCCCCTGGTTAATTGTCCTGACTGTTTCTCCACAATTCCAGGTTGCTTCTCGGCTTGGTTATAATTTCCGTCCCCTGCTTCTTGTCCTGCCTTCGGGGGCTTTGGAGAATAATTTGGCCCCTTCTTTGTGGCAGCCCCTCAAAGACGGCTATCCTGTCTGTCCAGAAACTGCAAGTTGGGCAGAATGCAGCCGCGCGAGCGGTCACTGGTTAGGAGATAGGTGGGTCTTCAGGAGCTTTCGAAAGGCAAGGAGGATGGGGGCAGTCCTAATCTCTGGGGGGAGTTGATTCCAGAGGGTCAGGGCCACCACAGAGAAGGCTCTTACCCTGGGTCCTGCCAAATGGCATTGTTTAGTCGAAGGGACTCGGAGAAGTTCAACTCTGTGGGACCTCACCGGTCGCTGGGATTCGTGTGGCAGAAGGGGGTCCCGGAGGTATTCTGGTCCGGTGCCATGAAGGGCTTTATAGGCCAGAACCAGCACCAACATGCCATGTAACATATGTATATACAAAGAAGTGATATAAGAAATGTAACAAACATAAGAAATGGGATATAGAACTACTTAAATATTGAAACGTTGTGTTTTTTTAAATGGGAAAAACTAGTAAAAGTTATTTTTCTAAAAAAAGAAAAGCCAGCTGTGGGAGGGCTTGGAATTCTCCACCCCCCTCCCCTGGAGGGACCAGCAAGACTTGAAAGACCAGGGGGGCCGGCAGCCGGAAAGGCCCTGCTTACGAGACCCCTGCCCCTCAGGATCGGTCTCTCCTCGGAGCCCTGGGAGGCCAGGAGTATCTGGCCAGAGAAAGCGAGGCCCGAATGGGGGCGACTTGGTCATCCCACTCTGATGGGAGATCTCTGAGAAGCCGGACTGTTGACCGGTCTGGACCTGGGCTTTTCCGGCCAGTGTCCCGCAGCCAGTCCTTGGCCGACCCCCCTGATTATTCCCGAAATCTCACTGTGAGTGGGGGGCTCCCTTGTAAGCAGGGCTTGAGGAGCCACGAATGGGCATTGAAAGCCCCTGGGGGTCCTTACTCTGGCTTGGCAAGTGGAGACACCCCATAATTCCACCCGGCTGCGACGGAAACCCCTAAAGGTTCTGCGGCTGAACTGGAGACCTCCTGGGGGACCCTTCCCTCTGAGCCCAGACCAGCTTGGGAAAGCCCCCAGCGTGGGAGGCGAGGGCCGGGGTGACCCCAGACCCGGAGATGCCGGGGATGGCACAGTATATATCCCAGGGATTGGATGGGATGGGATAGGATGCCGGGTGGGGGGCTAGCCTTCTACCTGCTCACCGACCCGAGCAGCCACAGCCTTTTTGCACAGCAGACATGGGAATCCCTGCTGCCCCAGGGGTCGCCCAGTTCCCTCCCCCTCCTCCAGAATGGGCCTGAGACAAAGCCCTCCCCCTCGGCTGGGAGGTCCACTGGTGGTGGTGGGGTCCATCCTCTGCTGCCCCCTCCCCCCATGCCTGCTGTCGTGCCTGCTGCTGCCCCTCCTGGCCTGGGAGGCTCCCCCCCCGATCCAAGCCAACTGTGATGGGGACCCGAGGAAGCTGGGCTGTTGCCCCCCCTGAGCGTGGGTCTGTGTCGGAGAAGGGGGGCGTTTCTTCCCCAGAGGTTGGCAGCTGGTTGGTAAAATTTCAGAGGGCACAAATGAGGGAGGAGCAGCAGAATGGATTCCTGAGCTATACCATGACCACCCCCCATAAGTTGGTCACCCCCAAGATGTCAGAAGCCGTTCCATTAGGCCTGGCCTGGCTGGACAAATGGACCCCCACCATTGGGTGGGAGGATGGATATGGCCAGCTTGGCCCCCGCCTCGGCCCTAACCCTCCCGCCGAGGCCTGCAGGAGGGACCCTCCGATTCCAAGGCAGGGAACAAAGGGCCCCCTCCCCCCGCTTCTGCCCCAAAGGAGGAAAAGCTCCGGGGTCTCCAGAAATTGCCCCTTGAATGCCGAGACCTGGGAAGGGTTTTCCCTGAGGAAGATGGCAATGAACGGCCGCCTCCCAGACCAACAGACTGCGCAGTGGACGTTAAACCAGGGGTAACGCTCCCTAAGCCCAGAATGTGACCCCCGGCTGTCACCGAAGGATTTGGAAGAAAAGACATAGACACGAATTTGGACCCAGGATTCAATCCGGAAGAGCAGCCCCTGTGCTGCTTAGAGAGAAAAAGGAGGGAGGTCTCCACCTAGTGGTTGACTTCTGGAACAGCAATGCATTGTGCCTACAGAACACCCGCCCACCCGCCCACCGCCTTCCCTGGTTCTGTCACAGGTGCCAGCCGGGGGGAGACACGCCCGCCAGCCACAAGCAGGGTGAGGCGGGCTCCGGTCTGATTTGGTTTCTTTTGGAGAGTTGGAAGGGGCCTTGGAGGGCATCTAGTCCAACCCCCGCTCAGGCAGGGGTCCCTGTAGCATGTTGGAGAAATGGCATCCGACTCTTCCCTGAAAGCCCCCAGTGTTGGAGCACCTGCCAGGGAAGGAAGGGGGGCTGGGGGGTGACTGAGCATCTGCTGCTGTGGGTCCCACCTGCCCCCCTGCCTGAGCCACGCCGGAGCCCCTGAGCTGCCCCCCCCAAGTGTGGAGAGGCCCAAGGAGGAGGCCAGGTTGCTTGCAGGTCCTAGCTGGCCTTCTGGGGGGCCCATTGGGGTGGAATGTCCGGTCCCTGCCCCCTCCCCACCTTGGATCTGCTGGGGTCCTTTGGAGAGGCCCTGCGGTCATGGAGAGGGGCTGCCTGGCGTTCCAGAGGCTTCCTCGGTGCTCCCACTTGCAGTCTGGCAATTATGTTGTGGTCAGCTCTGGCCCTGCTCCTGTCCCAAGGACTGTGGATGTGGGGGAGACATCCACATGCTGCAGGCCTGTTTTGCCCCCCCCCCTGGTGGAATCTGCTGATGAAGGCTCCTCTGACCAAGAAGACATGAGTGACAGGGAGGAGGAGAGTGGGGCCGACAGCTCAGAAGGAGATCAATTCTCTAGCTCCTCCTTGGATTCAGAACAAGAGTTAATGATACAGCCACGCATGCAGAGAGCGATGCTTAGGCATCAACAACTGAGAGATTATTATCAAAGAAAATGAGGCCACCTGTGGTTGGGTGGGGCTGTGGTCATTAGTGAGGCTGCTATAAAGAGCAGCCTGTGGGTTTGGCCATTGTGGAGGATTATCTGATCGTTGTGTTTCGTGACTGCTTTACTGACTTTGACCTTTTGTGTGCTTATTTTTCCCCGATTTGAAACTAAACCGGAGCAAAGTGTGTTTCACTTTGTGGAAGAAGAAGGACTGTGAATTGCCTCCCACTGCAAGCTAAGTATCTCAGAACTGATAAGGGACTTGTACCAATTACCAGTTTGTTTGGAGACGAGGGCTCTTGGCTACACCAAAAGAGGGCTTGGTTTAAGTGACTTTTCATTATAAAGAACATTGTTTTGAATTTTCAAACGTGTGTGTGTCTGACATTTGTACCTGTGAATTTTTGAGAGGAGTCTACCAGGGAGCCCGACAGAACACAATGAATGGAGGCTTTAACTCTTTCAATGGCCTTTTGAGCCCCGTGCAGCTCTTAAGCTCCGCCCCCTCTGCCTTTGTGGCCTCTGTCCAAGGGCTGCTGCTGTTCATCAAAGGGAGATTTGCATTTAGAAACTAAATGTGGCCCAAGCGGTGCCTGGCCTGTTGGCTCCAGCTTCCCCCACCCCGTGTCAACCCCCCCTCCCACCCGAGCAGTGCTGCTGCCCCTGCTGGACCTGCCACCCCCACCCCCCAAGAAACCTGCTGATGGTGGTGGATGGCTTGGGGGCAGCCCAGAGAGACTGCCAGGAGAGGGGGAGGAGGAGTAGGGAAGGGCCCCCACCCTGAGGGGCCCATCAAGTCCATTGCCCACCTTCTGAGAAGCCACCTGTGGCAGCTCCTGGTCTGCAGTGCCCGCTCTCACTGCCAGGGGGTGCTCTGCCTCTTTCATTGTGAGCAGGGCCCTTGGGGAGGGGGAGGCTCTTCCCACAGGGGGGCTTAATACACCTGACTGCTGGAAAGAGTGATGCCCCACTCCCACTGCGAGCGCATGGGCATCGCCCGCATGGCCTGTGCCAATATCGCCCTCAACGTCTGGTGCCATTGCCTGTTCAAATGTTGTGTAGTTGTGTAGCTCCTTCTCTTTGCGGATATTGGAAGCAGAGACCAGTAGGTAAGAGGCCTCCAGGCAGGAGGAGTTGTACAGCTACATCACCGTCCTCCTGAAGCCACGACAGCCAACATCTGGGCAAAGCCACCACCACGAGAGAGATGCCAGCGTTTGCGCGAAGAGCTGGATATTGTAAATTCTGGTGCCACATAGAGTGGGGAGGGAGGGTTGGTTTACTTTTAGACTAAATAATCCTTCAGAAGAGAAGGATTTAGGGGTCGTGATTTCTGACAGTCTCCAAATGGGTGAACAGTGTGGTCAGGCAGTAGGGAAAGCGAGTCGGATGCTTGGCTGCATAGCTAGAGGTATCACAAGCAGGAAGAGGGAGATTATGATCCCGCTATATAGAATACTGGTGAGACCACATTTGGAATACTGTGTCCAGTTCTGGAGACCTCACCTACAAAAAGATATTGACAAAATTGAACGGGTCTAAAGACGGGGTACAAGAATGGTGGAAGGTCTTAAGCATAAAACTTAAATAAGGTTCAGGAGGGAAGTGTTTTCAATAGGAAAGTGAACACAAGAACAAGGGGGCACAAACTGAGGATAGTTGGGGGAAAGATTAAAAGTAATGTGAGAAATTATTATTTTACTGGAAGAGTTGTAGAGGCTTGGAACAAACTTCCAGCAGACGTGGTCAGTAAATCCACAGTCACTGAATGTAAACATGCCTGGGATAAACATCTATCCATCCTAAGATAAAATAGTCTAAGGGCAGACTAGATGGACCGTGAGGTCTTTCCCTCCCCCTAGGCTTATAAAATTTATGCATGGTACGCTAGTATGATTGGTTTTAAATTGGAGGGTTTTTTTTTAAATTAACTTAAATATTAGATTTGTTTTACATTGTATTGTTATTGCTGTGAGCCGCCCCGAGTCTGCGGAGAGGGGTGGCATACAAATCTGATTAATAAATAAATAAATAAATTTTCCGCCGTCAATCTCCTATGTTTATTTTTACTTATTTGTTTTGTCAAGTACGTATTGGTGGTCTATAAAGATATAATAATATTCATATACATTAGGACAGGGGACAGAAGGCACGCGGGGGCACTTGTGCAGACCCCTTACTGACCCCTTAGTGTTGGCAGTCTCACCTCCGCATGGACTTTGGGAAAGGTGTCACGTCTGTTTCTAGCTAAATCCCTCACACCTGCGATTACTGTATCTAAGGTCAGTTTGCTGCCCCCACCCTGGTTGCTTCCTCCCCGTCTCTTCTCTCGCTGACTGCAGACGTGCAATGGCGCATTTGCGTAGAGTGTTTTATTGTCAGAATAGGGACCCTTGGTTGTTCTTTGCATTGTGACTTTGCCTTGGATTAAACCTGTTTCTTTGAAGTTTTGTATCCAGGGTTTAAATTCTCAAGACCAACGGCCTCTCCCAGGAGGTGGGGCAGCCCCTACCCCCCTGTCCTTCCAGGAAGGGGTTGAGACGGGGCCCTGTGACCTCCAGTGGGGAGCCCAGAGGGGCACGTGGGGCTCAATCGCACCCAGAAGGGTCTCGTTTGCCTTTGAAATCTCTTGCGTGTGGAATTCCCCTCTTACTTTTAGATACAGTTTTAATGTCTTCAGAGTTGATTTGCACACTGCCCGGGGCCTCTCGGTGAGGGAGATGGTGCTGTGAAGATTAATCAGATAATGGCCAATGATGGTGAAGGCTCCTCTTCCAGGGAATGAAGGGCTGAGCCCTTTGTTTACCCAGTCGGGGCCCTTGAGTCTTTCCGAGGAAGTGGCCTGGCTTTGTGCCACTTCCTTGAAATCTCACCGAACACGCCTGGCTTTGCTCCAGCGGCTTCCTCAGAAGGCCTCCAGTGCCCCGACCGGCTAGACCGCTCTGCGGGGACCATCCTGGAGAAGAAAGGCAGCTCTGTCCTCCTCCTGCTGCTGCCCACACCAGACCCCCTGCCCTTGCTAGGCTGGCCAGAGTGACCCACAAAGGCCCATCTCACTGCCACTTGCCGGACGATTCGTTTTGTGCCTCCTTCTTGCTCCCAGTTTATTCCACGTGGCTGTATCCCTGGGGGAGGGGGGCATTACAGGGGGTCAACTATTGTTGCCTTGGCAAGGGGTCGGCAACAAAGGAGGCAAGGCAGGGGCAGAAGAGGGCTGCTGCTGCCTCCCCCCGCTTGCTCCCCACTCCCACCCCTGGCAACCTAGAAAACCCTCCCAACTCCCCACCCTTCTATGGCAGCCGAAAAAGGGCAAAATTAGCGGAGAAACGAAGGGAAACATGTTCCCCATCACGACTGCGCAGCACTGTGAAAATGCCGCACGGATGTTCCTTGTCCCCTGCGCAGGCGCACAGCTTAGAGGGATCAGGGGTCACATGGTCTTCTTGTGTTGCCAAAGAACGGAGCTGGAAAGCAGGTTCGTGGTGGAACGGTGGTTGCTGATGGACTTTGCAGGAGGATGGTGGTCAGGCTATTCTTCCTTACTTCTAGGTCGAATTTCCCTCTGATGGTCTTCCACTCGTTGCTTCTCCTCCAACCTTCGGGTGGTTTGGAGAATAGGATTACACACACACACACACCCCTTTGTCATGTCATCCTTCGTCCTTCTCTATGTTAGACCAGAGATATCGAATTCCCTGAATCATTCGCACGTTTTAGCCTCCGGATCCCTGATTATGACCTGTGTTGCTCTTCCCTGCACTCGTTCGACATCCTTTTTGCATCACAGTGACCAGAATTAGATGCAGTAAATATCCCAAGGGTGGTCGTACCACTGCAGTATAAATCAACACTAACACGTCACACAATCTTAGTACTGTATTTCAATACATTGTTAAGATGACTGGCTTGGTGCAGTGTAACAGTTGTTTGGCTGTTGTCTTCCGTAGTACCCTGTGGAACTTGGGGTACTGCCCTCTTCGCATAAGGACATCTAGGTTAGATGGCGAGATCTCTAGATTGCAGTCCTTAGTTTGTAGCTTGCAGGCAGAAGTGGAAAGATTGTCCCAGCCACGTGCTATAATGCAGCCATGTGTCCAGCCTCCACTTCCACAGCGCCCCCCGAGGAGGAGGGCTGTGTGGACAACTGTTGGTTCAGGAAGATTGCGTGCAGTTGAGCAAAAACATAGCAATTTTGGTCTCTCTGTATCCAATTCCTATAATGTTCTTGCAGATTTAAATAGTAAGGATGTTGGAGATATTAGCAAGGTCCCTCAGGCAGAGAATGAGGGGATGTTCAAAGGGGAAGTTGTCGTAAATGTCACCAAACCATCAAGTGCAGTTAGAAATAAAAAGAGGACACATTTTCTTGTGGGTGATTCGACTGTTAGAGGTGTTGATTTGGGACAGAGCAAGGATGTGGTGAAGGAGATGAGTGTCTCCCAGGGGCCACTGCCAGCAGGGACAGGAGGCGGATTACAAACATTGTCAAGGCTGTGAGTAAAGGTAATAATGTTGATGTGGTGGTGCATCTTGGCACAAATGATTTGTCCCAGAGAAATGTTAATGTAGTAAAAAGAGATTTTCAATGTCTAAGTGTGGAGCTGGGTAAAATAACTGATTCAGTGACTTTCTCAGAGGTGTTACCGGTTTGTGGCCAAGAGGATAAAACAATGTGTATCAGAGAGTTTAATGTGTGGTTAAGGCAGTGGTGTAATGCTGAAGGTTTTGGCTATGTAAGTCATGATGTCAGTAGGTGGTCTAATAGGGAGTTGTTTAAGAGGGATGGTTTGCATCCATCATACAGAGGTACCCAGGTGCTCGGTGCGGAATTCAGAACTTTGTTGGACAGGCATTTAAACTAGGTAAAGGGGACAGAGATGTAACTGATGTGGGTGATTTCTGTCCCCGACCAATGAGGATAAAGCAGTTTTTGGAAGCTTATGAAAAGGGAGCTGCAAATGAAATAGATGTAGTTGTTGATGATAAGGGGCAAACTAATAATGAAAATAATGTTCTTCGGGTAATGTGCACGAATGCTCGAAGCTTGAGCAACAAGCTCTGTGAATTAATGGCCATAATATCTAGAGATAATTTGGACCTGGTTGCCATAACTGAGACATGGTTTAAGGATTCTAATGAATGGGAAATATCCATACCAGGATATACACTGTATAGGAAGGATAGAATAGAGAGAAGAGGAGGTGGAGTAGCCATTTATGTTAAAGAAAGTCTAAAAACAACACTAATTCAAAATACATGTCAAGATCTGGAGACCCTCTGGATTTGCATGCAAAATAAAGACGGTTCTGTCATTAGAATTGGGGTGATCTATAGGCCTCCAGGGCAATCTGAGGAATATGACAACAAGATGGTGGATGAAATTACCCAAATGGCACTAAAGGGAGATATTGTGGTTATGGGTGATTTCAACATGCCTGATGTTGACTGGAATATCCCCAGTGCCCTTACATGCAAAAGTAAGAATATAGTAGAGGCCTTTACAGGAGCAGCTCTGGCACAGCTGGTTAAGACACCAACTAGAGGGGAGAATATTCTAGATTTAGTTTTTACGAATGGGAATTGGGTTTCAGAGGTCAAGGTGGGAGAAAATTTAGGTTGCAGTGACCATCTATGTTTGTGGTTTGATGTAAAAACTCATTGTGAGCAATCCTATAATGCAACCAAAGTATTGGATTTCAGAAAAACAAATTTTAATGCAATGGGGGAATATTTAGATAATGAATTAAAGGGGAGGGATAAATTGGCAGGAGCGAGCACCCAGTGGACTGTATTAAAAAAGGCCATCTTAAAAGCCACTGGACTGTATGTAAGACAAATAACTAAAGGTAAAAGGAAGAAGAAACCGCTATGGTTTAGCAATGATGTAAGGGCTATAGTCAATGAAAAAAAGGCTGCCTATAGGAGGTATAAAGAGTCTGGAAGTATAGCTGATAGGGAGGTGTATAAAATGAGACAGAAGGAGGCAAAACAGATAATATATGCTGCTAAAGCCTCAAAAGAGGAAGAAATTGCCAAATCAGTAAAGAAGGGGGATAAAACCTTCTTCAGATATATTAGTGATAAGAAGAAGAAAAACTGCGGCATCACGAAGCTTAGTACCGGGAATAATACATGCATTAATGGGAATAAGGAGATCGCTGACCATTTCAATAGCTACTTCTGTTCAGTTTTCTCAAAAGACACCTTACAAAATAATACTATGGAGGGATATAGCATTGCTTCCAGCTGTACGGATTCAGCTCCAGTGATCTTAGAAGCCGATGTCTTAGAAGAACTTGAACGATTAAAGATAAATAAGGCAATGGGTCCAGATGGCATCCACCCCAGAGTTCTTAAAGAACTCAGATCTGTCATTGCTACCCCCCTGACTGATTTGTTTAACCAATCCTTGTTAACAGGAGAAGTTCCTGAGGATTGGAGAATGGCCAGTGTTGTGCCTATCCACAAGAAGGGCAGTAGAGAAGAAGCTGGTAACTACAGGCCAGTTAGCTTGACATCAGTGGTAGTTAAAATGATGGAGACTCTACTCAAAAAGAGGATAAATCAGCACCTAAAAAACAATAACTTATTGGACCCAAATGAGCATGGCTTTACTGAAGGCAAATCATGTCAGACTAATCTCATTGATTTCTTTGACTATGTCACAAAGGTGTTGGATGAAGGTGGTGCCGTGGATATTGCCTACCTGGACTTCAGCAAAGCCTTTGATACGGTTCCACATAAAGAGCTGATAGATAAATTAGTGAAGATTGGACTTAATCCCTGGATAGTTCAATGGATTTGCAGCTGGCTGAAGCGTAGACATCAGAGAGTTATTGTTAACGGCGAGTATTCTGAGCAGAGTCAGGTTACAAGCGGTGTGCCACAAGGGTCTATTCTGGGTCCTATTCTTTTTAATATGTTTGTGAGTGACATAGGGGAAGGTTTGGTAGGGAAGGTTTGCCTATTTGCCGATGACTCTAAAGTGTGCAATAGGGTTGATATTCCTGGAGGCGTCTGTAATATGGTAAATGATTTAGCTTTACTAGATAAATGGTCAAAGCAATGGAAACTGCAGTTTAATGTTTCCAAATGTAAAATAATGCACTTGGGGAAAAGGAATCCTCAATCTGAGTATTGTATTGGCAGTTCTGTGTTAGCAAATACTTCAAAAGAAAAGGATTTAGGGGTAGTGATTTCTGACAGTCTCAAAATGGGTGAACAGTGCAGTCAGGCAGTAGGGAAAGCAAGTAGGATGCTTGGCTGCATAGCTAGAGGTATAACCAGCAGGAAGAGGGAGATTATGATCCCGCTATATAGAATGCTGGTGAGACCACATTTGGAATACTGTGTTCAGTTCTGGAGACCTCACCTACAAAAAGATATTGACAAAATTGAACGGGTCCAAAGACGGGCTACAAGAATGGTGGAAGGTCTTAAGCATAAAACGTATCAGGAAAGACTTCATGAACTCAATCTGTATAGTCTGGAGGACAGAAGGAAAAGGGGGGACATGATCGAAACATTTAAATATATTAAAGGGTTAAACAAGGTCCAGGAGGGAAGTGTTTTTAAAAGGAAAGTGAACACAAGAACAAGGGGACACAATCTGAAGTTAGTTGGGGGAAAGATCAAAAGCAACATGAGAAAATATTATTTTACTGAAAGAGTAGTAGATCCTTGGAACAAACTTCCAGCAGACGTTGTAGATAAATCCACAGTAACTGAATTTAAACATGCCTGGGATAAACATATATCCATCCTAAGATAAAATACAGAAAATAGTATAAGGGCAGACTAGATGGACCAGGAGGTCTTTTTCTGCCGTCAGACTTCTATGTTTCTATGTTTCTACTGCTAGCTCGTATTTAAGTGAGCATAGATATCTAGACCCCTCCCACAATTACTGCTATTGAGCCAGGTACCACCTCCTCTATACCTATGCCTTTGGTTGTTCTTGCCTGGGTAATGACATATACAAGTGAAAGTCATATAGTGGTCCCTCTACTTAAGAACTTATTTCAGTCCGTGACCAGGTTCTTAAGTAGAAAAGTTTGTAAGTAGAAGCAATTTTTACCTTAGGAATAAATGTAAAAGCAAATAATGCGTACAAACCCATAAGGAAAGAAATAAAATCTCGGAATTTGGGTGGGAGGAGGAGGAGGAAGAGGAGGAGAAGGACAGTCACTGCTGAAGGAAGAAGGGGAGGGGAGGGGAATAAAAAAAATCCCAAAAGTTAAGGCTTAAAAAGAAGAAAGACTCTGAGGCGGTGAGGAGGAGCATGCGCCTCCCATGCACCCGGTGTGAGGCTGCCTCCCATGCACTGCGCCAGAGAGAGAAGCCCAGGAGGGCGAGAGGGGGGAACCTCCTGCTCCTTTGGCCGAACGGCTGCTGCTGCTCCCTGCGTCCCCTTCCTTCCCATGCTGAAGGGCTCCCTTCTCCTCTCGCTCGCTTGCTTTGTAGCCAGCGCCTGGCCTTCCCTGTAGTGACTCCTCGGTTTGGCTGAAGCTGAGTTGATCTGGATGGGGCAAAGCGCCCCCTTTTGCCTTTCAGACACTCTGGGAGATGACCTCGCGCCCAGTGTATGGGAGGCAGCACAAGGGAGTCGCCACAGCAAAGTGGTTTATTTTCTCTCCAAGCGCCCAGAGAAAGGAAAACGCTCCGTTCGCTCTGGGCTGCCAAAGCCTCCTTAAGCGCCACCGAAAGGCTCCTCTGGCAGTCCAGAAAAGCCTAAGATGGCCAGGATTAAAGGGGGAAGGGCAGGAAACTGGCTGGGCCTTCGTGCCACTCTCAAATTTCCTGGGAATTTATTCCGGGCTTGGGTTCTTAAGTAGAAAATGCTTCTTCAGAGGAGGCAAAAAAATCTTGAACACCTGGTTCTTATCTAGAAATTTAGAGGCATTCTTGGGTAGAGGTGCCAAACCTAAAAACAGAAATACAGAAGAAAGAAGTTCCCGAATTTTGTCTCTCAACTCTCTCTCCCTCATTTTCAGCTGGGCCTTTGTTCAGTTTCTCTCCCTCTTTATCTCAGTTTCCACCAATGGAACCTCAAGGAAGATCTGGAACCGAGCTATGGATGTGCTGCCACTCAAGCGCTTTCCAGAATCCCCCCTCCTTGCCTGGATGGTCAGAGTGTCAGGCCAAAGCCATGGTTTTGACCTGGAGAGTTTGGCCTGCGACAAGTAGAATAATACTGTGGACATTGCGGAGGGGTGTTTGCATGAGAGGGGAAATGACTAGCCGTAACAAATTCGAGATTCAAGGTCATCTTTTGTTCAGCACCAGCCAGAAATACAAGAGTGGAAAGTGGACATTGAGAGAACCAGAGTGGTCCACGTGATGAATGTGTGGGTGTGGGGACAAGGGATGAACCTTTACCTGGGTGGAGAACGGAAGCAAACATTATTGTGTGTTTGACTACAGTTTGTGACCAACATGGTTCTGCTAATAAATTGGAACTTGGAAGAAGGCCAAGGTTTGGACTTGGATTTATTTCTCAGGAGACACATGAGTTATCACTCTTCCATGGAAAAACCCAATGTCCCTGGAACAGACCCAACTCTTTCTTCCTCTGGTCACTGACCTGTCAGTTGCTCAAACATTAATTCAAACCACTAAACATTAACTACTGAAGTTTGCAGATGATACAACAGTGACTGTTCTCATTTGAGACAACAATAAAACTGCTTACAGACCGGAGGCTGAACTTCTCGCTTTGTGGAGCAACCGGAACAATCTGGAGCTGAACACACTCAAAACCGTAGAAATGGTGGTAGACTTCCACCCTTCCACCTCACACAATACTAGACTACACAGTAGTCTAGTAGTCAGTATAAATAAGGCAATGGGTCCAGATGGCATCCACCCCAGAGTTCTTAAAGAACTCAGATCTGTCATTGCTACCCCCCTGACTGATTTGTTTAACCAATCCCTGTTAACAGGAGATGTTCCTGAGGATTGGAGAATGGCCAGTGTTGTGCCTATCCACAAGAAGGGCAGTAGAGAAGAAGCTGGTAACTACAGGCCAGTTAGCTTGACATCAATTGTAGTTAAAATGATGGAGACGCTACTCAAAAAGAGGATAAATCAGCATCTAAAAAACAATAACTTATTGGACCCAAATCAGCATGGCTTTACTGAAGGCAAATCGTGTCAGACTAATCTCATTGAGTTCTTTGACTATGTCACAAAGGTGTTGGATCAAGGTGGTGCCGTGGATATTGCCTATCTGGACTTCAGCAAAGCCTTTGATACGGTTCCACATAAAGAGCTGATAGATAAATTAGTGAAGATTGGACTTAATCCCTGGATAGTTCAGTGGATTTGCAGCTGGCTGAAGCGTAGACATCAGAGAGTTATTGTTAATGGCGAGTATTCTGAGCAGAGACAGGTTACAAGCGGTGTGCCACAAGGGTCTGTTCTGGGTCCTATTCTTTTTAATATGTTTGTGAGTGACATAGGAGAAGGTTTGGTAGGGAAGGTTTGCCTATTTGCTGATGACTCTAAAGTGTGCAATAGGGTTGATATTCCTGGAGGGGTCTGTAATATGGTAAATGATTTAGCGTTACTAGATAAATGGTCAAAGCAATGGAAACTGCAGTTTAATGTTTCCAAATGTAAAATAATGCACTTGGGGAAAAGGAATCCTAAATCTGAGTATTGCATTGGCAGTTCTGTGATAGCAAAAACTTCAGAAGAGAAGGATTTAGGGGTAGTGATTTCTGACAGTCTTAAAATGGGTGAGCAGTGTGGTCGGGCGGTAGGAAAGGCAAGCAGGATGCTTGGCTGCATAGCTAGAGGTATAACAAGCAGGAAGAGGGAGATTGTGATCCCCTTATATAGAGCGCTGGTGAGACCACATTTGGAGTACTGTGTTCAGTTCTGGAGACCTCACCTACAAAAAGATATTGACAAAATTGAACGGGTCCAAAGACGGGCTACAAGAATGGTGGAAGGTCTGAAGTATAAAACGTATCAGGAAAGACTTAATGAACTCAACCTGTATAGTCTGGAAGACAGAAGGAAAAGGGGGGACATGATCGAAACATTTAAATATGTTAAAGGGTTAAATAGGGTTCAGGAGGGAAGTGTTTTTAACAGGAAAGTGAACACAAGAACAAGGGGACACAATCTGAAGTTAGTTGGGGGAAAGATCAAAGGCAACATGAGAAAATATTATTTTACTGAAAGAGTAGTAGATCCTTGGAACAAACTTCCAGCAGACGTGGTTGGTAAATCCACAGTAACCGAATTTAAACATGCCTGGGATAAACATATATCCATTGTAAGATAAAATACAGGAAATAGTAAAAGGGCAGACCAGATGGACCTTGGGGTCTTTTTCTGCCGTCAGTCTTCTATGTTTCTATGTTTCTATCCACAGTGGAGGCCTTCAAATTTCTAGGTTCTATCATATCTCCAGACCTAGAATGGTCACCTAACATCAAAAACATCATCAAAGCAGCACCACAAAGAACGTTCTTTCTGCGCCAACTCAGGAACCTCAAACTGCCCCAGGAGCTGCTGACCCAGTTCTACAGAGGAATAATTGAGTCTGTCATCTGCACCTCTATCACTGTCTGATTCGGTTCTGCAACCCAACAAGACCGACAAAGACTTCAGAGGAGAATCAGAACTTCAGAAAAAAACAATGACTGCCCACCTACCTTCCATTGAGGACCTGTAGATTGCGTGGGTCAAAAAGAGGGTGGGGAAAATATCTACTGACCCTTCACATCCTGTTTCCACTCTTACCGTCAAAACATCTCTACAGAGCCCTGCACACCAAGACAACTAGACACAAGAACAGTTTTTTCTCAAACGCCCTCACTCTGCTAAACAAATAATTCCCTCAGCACTGTCAAACTATTTACTAAGTCTGCACTACTATTACTTCTAGTTTTTTCTCATTGTTCCTATCACCCATTTCCTCCCACTTAGGACTGTAGGACTGTCACTTGTTGGTCGTATGCTTTCCTTTCTCTCCCTCCCTCTTTCTCTCTATCCTTTCTATCTCTCTTTCTTTCTCTCCCTCCTTCATTCCCTCTTTCTCTCCCTCCTTTTCTCTTTCTTTCTTTTATCTCCCTCCCTCTTTCTCTCTATCCTTTCTATCTCTCTTTCTTTCTCTCCCTCCTTCATTCCCTCTTTCTCTCCCTCCTTTTCTCTTTCTTTCTTTTATCTCTCTCCCTCTTTCTCTCCTGTGGCTGCCTGTGCCTGACCTGCACACCCCCATGGACGGACCGCATTTGGCATCGATGACCCCCCACGGACAACAAGAAGGTCGGTGGCGGGCTGCACCACTAGGCTGCTTGTCTTTTGGTGGCCCCCGGAGGATGAGAAGCCGCAACCGCCACCGCTGTGGGAGGAGCTGCCCCCCAAGGCGGGAGGTAGAGGAGGAGAAAGCCAGAAAGAGGGGCAGATCGGGCAAGCAGGAGGCCAGGGGCACGAGGGGGCTGGAGGCACCTGGGGCGGGGGGAGAGGAGTCTCAGCACCGGCACCGGCACATCTGCGGTGGGCTGGGGCTGGCGGCGCCTCCTGTTGCGCGGCCTTAGAAAAGGCTGCGTGGGAAGTTGTTTGGGCGGGTGGCCGCGCGCCTTAGAGGTAACATTGATCCAGCCTCCAGACACTGGCACGTTATTTCCGCATATGCACCAAAGACAAATTCCTTGTGTATCTAATCACACTTGGCCAATAAAGAATTCTCTCCTCTCCTCTCCTCTCCTCTCCTCTATTCCATTCTATATTCTATTCTGTTCTAATCCAGTGCTTAAAGACTGAACATAGCTTCAACTGGGAAACTGAGCATCCCAGGCCAAACCAGGTCCAGAAACACTAGAGAATTCCTCGAAGCATTCTGGCATTCAGAGACATCAGCCATCAACATACACAGCATGTACATGCCATTCAAAATTGGAAGTTGTATTAACAAGCTGCAACTTTAACATGGATTAAAGAGTGGCTTACCTTACAAAACAGAAGACTACTAAATTTAGAAGGACATGACTTAATGTTAGGATGGCATGCTTTTATATGGTGTGAAAAGTATAAAACGCATTCCTATTTTAAGAGACACACAATCAGAAAGGCACTTATAGAAGTCTGGAATGATATAAAAAAAGATCATTTTTTAGTTTTGCCAGAATGGATATCCCCGATTGAAGCTATAAGTCCCCCAAACTTAATACAAGAAGGTAAAATGTGGAAGTATAGGGACCTAGTAGATAACCAGTGGAATTTAAAAACAAACCAGGAACTGTCAGAGGCAGGTATTGTTATAGATTGGTGGCAATATGCACAGATTAAGTCCAGGTTCCACAAAGATAAAACAACATATTTACTTAGAAAAGATAATAATATTTTAGGAAAGCTATTAACAACAAACCAAGGAAAATTGATTGGGAAAACATATAAATTCTTAATTAACTGTAAAAATATAGAATGGATATTAAAAGACAATATGATTAGCTGATAAACAAAGAAATAGATTTAAATACTTGGGAAAGGGTATGGACATATAACTGGAAAATAACAAAGTCAACTTCCTTTAAGGAAAACCAAATCAAGATGTTTTATCGATGGCACTTGCCACCAAATAGAATTTCAAAAATGTTTCCAACTAAGTCACCTAACTGTTGGAAGTGCAAAACAGAAATAGGTACTTATTATCACACTTGGTGGAGATGCTCAAATGCAAAAGAACTCTGGAATTTAATAGAAAAATGGTTAAGAGAAATAACACAGCAAGAAATCAAGAAAACACCAGAATTTTTTTTATTAAGTATATCAAATAACAAATATAAAGAAGACATATATTAATAGTTCATATATTAGTAGCAGCTAGGATAGTTTTTGCTCAAAAATGGAAAGAAACGGAGACTCCAAAAGAAGCAGAAATATTTAAGAAAGTCTTAGAATGCGCAGAGCTTGATATGATGACGAGACGTTAAATAATCAAAGATTATTTAAAGATTTGATCCCAAATCTTTTGGGATCAAAAGAAAAAGTGATAAGCTTGTTGTTATATTACTTTGAAAATTTGAACTTAATAGTAAAAGCGTATTAGATTGTGACTATAATATAAATGTAATTTCTTTTTCTCTTATCTTCTTTATTTTAGTTTGATTTAATCTACAAATTAAGAATTCTTATATATATCCTTATAAACTTTTGGATGTGTTTTTATGTAGTGTCTTATAATAGATATTTTCATATATTTTATAGACGGTGTTAAACAACAATAAGATCTTCTTTTTATATAATGCAGACTTCTATTTTGAGCAGAGTGACTGTAGCTCCACTAAATGTTATATGGTGTGTTTGTTATGTTTGTATGAGAACAATAATGAAAAATATTTTTTTAAAAAAATAAAAAACAAAAGAGACAATCTAAAAGCAAAGAAAAACAGGGAAGCAAGAAGGACGCCACCTTTTGAACACCAGGAACAGGCAAACCATCAATAAGCAAACAACGCACCAAACCAGACAAACAGGCTAACAGTAAACAACAGCTCACTCCAGGAACCTGCAAGACAAGGGTCCTGCCTCCCAAGGACAATCCCATCTGTCCGTCCATAACCCTGGGGGGAAATTACTGACCCCCTCAGAGAGGGTCCACAACTTGGGCGTCCTCCTCGATCCACAGCTCACATTAGAGAACCATCTTTCAGCTGTGGCGAGGGGGGCGTTTGCCCAGGTTCGCCTGGTGCACCAGTTGTGGCCCTATTTGGACCAGGAATCACTGCTCACAGTCACTCATGCCCTCATCACCTCGAGGCTCGACTACTGTAACGCTCTCTACATGGGGCTACCTTTGAAAAGTGTTTGGAAACTTCAGATCATGCAGAATGCAGCTGCGAGAGCAATCATGGGCTTTCCCAGGTATGCCCGTGTTACACCAACACTCCGCAGTCTGCATTGATTGCCCATCAGTTTCTGGTCACAGGACATTTGTTTGTTTATTTATTTACATACTTACCGTACTTGGTGGGTTGGTGGGTTGGATTTCTATGCCGCCCTTCTCTGCAGACTCAGGGCGGCTTACAAAAATGAGAATAAAATACAATGCAAAATGTAACAAGAGAAACCCATTTCTGATTTTTAGTTAATAAAAAAATGTGGGAAGTTTTTGACCCGAGTCAGCAAAAATCTTCTAAATCTTTGGGGGGGATAAATGTTGCTGCCTCTGAAGACCCCCGACTTTGCAATCCTCTGTGGTGTTCAGAGCTGTTTTTTGCCCTGGAGTGCGGAATGCCAGAAGGAAGATCAGCTGGGAGGCGGAAGATGGCGGCCGCTAGCTGTCATTAAGAATCCTGACGGGACCAGGAGCTAACTGGGGCTCGCTGGAGCCAGAGACTGAAGACTGAGCCGGGCGGATTTGGAGGACGACTGCCCCCTTCCCTTCCTCCCCGACAGGCCCAGTAGTCGAGCGTGGTATGGTGGGAGCTTGGAGGGGCCATCGGGCGGAGGACTATTACAGAGGAAGTGGGGCGGCCGTTGTGGTGGAGGAAGCCGGAGGAGCGTGGTGGAGGCCAGTGAGTTGTGGCATGGCTTTGGAACGAGAAGGAAATCATCCCTTCGGAGGCGGAAGCAGAGGAGAACATTGTGGAGGCTTCTGGCCTGGGCCGAGGTTTGCAGCGACTGAATGGTGGCGATACGGCTGTGCGGTGTTGCGGAAGGATTGGAGGACTGGAGATGTCACCCGACAACTACAGAGACACGGGGAAGAGGCTAGGCGGAACATCGAGAGCCGAGCGGTACTGCTGAGTCAGAGGGGCCGAGATTGGTGGCTGATACATAGAGAGATAAAAAGCCTGCCTCAGCGACGTTGGAGGACAGAACCCATATACCTAGGAGAACCCAGAGAAAGATCTGAGGGTGCCAGCCTGTGGCAGGGGCTGTCACCCACAAACCTGAAGAAAAATACACTAGGACTTTTTCCTGAAAATCTTTCCCCTGAACATCCCTACCCCGCAAAAAAAAAATCCTCCCCCCCCAAAACTTCATCTTTTAGAACTGAGGTTGCATTGCTGACCTGATGGACAATTGATCTTTAATTACTTCCTATATTTTTAAGCATTTTTAAGCATTTTAGAACTTGCACTTTATAACCTTTTTTTTTTCTATTTTACATCTTATATTGTATATTGTGATACTTTTATTAGTGTTTTTAATGACTATTAACTGTTCTATTAATTTAATCTAGTTTTTTAATTATTGGGGGTTTCTTAACTAATGGATGATTGGGATGTATGTAACATTGTGCATGAGACGAATGATTGGTATGATTGGGATGGTGGGGGTGGGTGGGGTCACGGTATGGATGAGATGAATGGTAACAGTATGAATGATAGATTTGGCCCACCTGACGCTCGAGAGGTGGGAGGGGAAGGGGCATCGATCTCTGGGGTGGCAGAGGGTCAGAATATCCCGGTACTGCTGGGGAGAGGCAGATGTGGTGGGGGCCACGGAGTTAGCCGTTCCAGGGGAACGTGGGACCGTTGCTTAATAACGATCCCTTGTTCTGGCTCCGTGAGCCCAATCTTGGGTACTGGTGATGAGTGTAACTCTGGCCCTGGGCTCAGGTTACTGCTACTCAATGCCAGGTCGGTGGTAAATAAAGCTCTCCTCATCCGGGATTTGATCCTGGATGAGGAGGCCGACCTGGCATGTATTACTGAAACCTGGCTAGGCCCAGAGGGAGGAGTTCCTCTCTTTGAAATTTGCCCAGCCGGGTTTCAGATATGGCATCAACCTCGACCCCAGGGAAGGGGGGGAGGAGTGGCTATTATAGCCAGGGAGAGCTTTTGCCTACGTAGACTCATTGCTCCAGAGATTGCGGGTTGCGAGTCTCTCTTGATGAAGTTGGACTTAGGGGTTCAGGTGGGCTTATTTCTCACGTACCTGCCTCCCAGCTGCGTATCAAAAGCCCTGCCTGTGCTACTCGAGGAGGTAGCCGGGTTGGCGGTGGAGTTCCCCAGACTTATTGTCTTGGGGGACTTCAACCTGCCGTCACTCGGCGAAACCTCTGGGTTGGCACAGGAGTTCATGGCCACCATGACAGCCATGGACCTGACTCAAGTAGTTCAGGGTCCAACTCACGAGGGAGGACACGCACCTGACATGGTATTCCTCTCCGAGCAACCGAGTAATGGTCTGAGACTAAGGGGCTTAGAAGCACTGCCTTTGTCATGGTCAGACCATTTTCTACTTGACTTCCTGGCTCCAATCCTTCCCCGCAGGGAGGCGGAACCAATTAAGATGTTCCGCCCCAGATGCCTGATGGACCCAGAGGGCTTTCAGACGGCGCTTGGGGTTATTCCAGATGCACTCGTCCACAGTTCGGCGGAGTCTCTTGCGGAAGCCTGGAACAAGGCTGCAGTGGAGGCTCTTGATCGGATTGCGCCTTTGCGATCTCTCCATGGCGCTAGACCCCGTAGAACTCCATGGTTCAACGAGGAGCTCCGGGAGTTGAAACACCAGAAGAGACGTCTAGAGAAGCGATGGAGGAAGAGTAAGTCTGAATCTGATTGAACACTTGTAAGAGCTTTTATTAAGACTTACAAAGTGGCGCTCAAGGCGGCAAGATGCGCGTATCATGCCGCCTTGATTGCATCAGCGGAATCCCGCCCAGCCGCTCTGTTTAGGGTGACCCGCTCCCTTCTTAATCAGAGGGGAGTTGGGGAGCCCTTACAGAGTAGTGCCGAGGATTTTAACACGTTTTTCGCTGAAAAAATCGCTCAGATCCGGGCGGACCTCGACTCCAATTGGAAAACAGAGTCGGCTGACAACGAGTCAGTTGAGGTGACTGGGGCCCGTACTTGTCCATCTGTCTGGGAAGAGTTTGATCTGGTGACACCTGATGAAGTGGACAAGGCCATTGGAGCTGTGAGTTCCGCCACCTGTTTACTGGATCCGTGTCCCTCCTGGCTGGTTTCGGCCAGCAGGGAGGTGACACGGAGCTGGGTCCAGGAGATTATCAACGCTTCCTTGGGGAGGGGATCCTTCCCATCATCCTATAAAGAGGTGCTCGTGCGCCCCCTCCTCAAGAAGCCTTCCCTGGACCCAGCCGTACTTAATAATTACCGGCCAGTCTCCAACCTTCCCTTTATGGGGAAGGTTGTCGAGAAGGTGGTGGCACTCCAGCTCCAGCGATCCTTGGAAGAAGCCGATTATCTAGGTCCCCAGCAGTCGGGTTTCAGGCCCGGTTACAGCACGGAAACTGCTTTGGTCGCGTTGATGGATGATCTCGACCATGGTATCCTTCTGCACCGGTTGGAGGGGCTGGGGGTGGGAGGCCCTGTGCTCCAGTGGTTCTCCTCCTACCTCTCTGACCGGTCGCAGTCGGTGATAGTGGGGGGTCAGAGGTTGGCTCCGAGGTCTCTCCCTTTGGGGTGCCTCAGGGGTCGGTCCTCTCCCCCTTGCTATTTACCATCTACATGAAACCGCTGGGTGAGATCATCCAAGGACATGGGGTGAGGTATCATCATAGAAACATAGAAACATAGAAGTCTGACGGCAGAAAAAGATCAATATGCCGTTGATACCCAGTTTTACATCTCCACCCCATGCCCAGTCA
Source organism: Erythrolamprus reginae (assembly GCF_031021105.1). NCBI lineage: Eukaryota > Metazoa > Chordata > Lepidosauria > Squamata > Dipsadidae > Erythrolamprus > Erythrolamprus reginae. Next base: position 412,579 of record NC_091953.1, read on the forward strand.
ACGAAGCAGTGGAAGTGATGTGCCGGTGCCTGGAGGCTGTTGGGGCCTGGATGGGTGTCAACAAGCTCAAACTCAACCCGGATAAGACAGAGTGGCTGTGGGTTCTGCCTCCCAAGGACAATTCCATCTGTCCGTCCATCACCCTGGGGGAGGAATTATTGACCCCCTCAGAGAGGGTCCGCAACTTGGGCGTCCTCCTCGATCCACAGCTCACATTAGAAAACCATATCTCAGCTGTGGCGAGGGGGGCGTTTGCCCAGGTTCGCCTGGTGCACCAGTTGCGGCCCTATCTGGACCGGGACTCATTGCTCACAGTCACTCATGCCCTCATCACCTAGAGGTTCGACTACTGTAATGCTCTCTACATGGGGCTACCTTTGAAAAGTGTTCGGAAACTTCAGGTCGTGCAGAACGCACGAGCAGTCATGGGCTTACCTAGGTATGCCCATGTTTCACCATCACTCCGCAGTCTGCATTGGCTGCCGATCAATTTCCGGTCACAATTCAAAGTGTTGGTTATGACCTTTAAAGCCCTTCATGGCATCAGACCAGAATATCTCCGAGACTGCCTCCTGCCGCACGAATCCCAGCGACCGATTAGGTCCCACAGAGTGGGCCTTCTCCGGGTCCTGTCAACTAAACAATGTCGGTTGGCGGGCCCCAGGGGAAGAGCCTTCTCTGTGGCGGCACCGGCTCTCTGGAACCAACTCCCCCCGGAGATTAGAACTGCCCCTACTCTTCCTGCCTTCCGTAAACTCCTTAAGACCCACCTTTGCCGTCAGGCATGGGGAAATTAAACATCTCCCCTGGGCACCTTTAATTTATACATGGTATGCTTGTGTGTGTGTCTGTTAGTATATGGGGTTGTTCTTAAATCTTTAAATATTTTAATTAATTGGATTGTCATGATTGTTTCACTTGTTGTGAGCCGCCCCGAGTCTTCGGAGAGGGGCAGCATACAAGTCCAAATAATAAATAAATAAAATAAATAAAATAAATCTCTGGCGGGCCTGGGACAGGGGTTTATCCTCTGTCCTGGTGCTTCTTGACCTCTCAGCGGCTTTTGATACCATCGACCATGGTATCCTTCTGCACCGGCTGGAGGGGTTGGGGGTGGGAGGCACTGTTCCCCAGTGGTTCTCCTCCTACCTCTCCGGTCGGTCGCAGTCGGTGTTAGTGGGGGGTCAGAGGTCGACTCCGAGGTCTCTCCCTTGTGGGGTGCCTCAGGGGTCGGTCCTCTCCCCCCTGCTATTTAATATCTACATGAAACCGCTGGGTGAGATCATCCAAGGGCATGGGGTGAGGTATCATCAGTACGCTGATGATACCCAGCTCTACATCTCCACCCCATGTCCAGTCAACGAAGCAGTGGAAGTGATGTGCCGGTGTCTGGAGGCTGTTGGGGCCTGGATGGGTGTCAACAGACTCAAACTCAACCCGGATAAGACGGAGTGGCTGTGGGTTTTGCCTCCCAAGGACAATTCCATCTGTCCTTCCATTACCCTGGGGGGGGAACTATTGACCCCCTCGGAGAGGGTCAGCAACTTGGGCGTCCTCCTCAATCCACAGCTCACATTAGAGAACCATCTTTCAGCTGTGGCGAGGGGGGCGTTTGCCCAGGTTCGCCTGGTACACCAGTTGCGGCCCTATCTGGACCGGGACTCACTGCTCACAGTCACTCATGCCCTCATCACCTCGAGGTTCGACTACTGTAATGCTCTCTACATGGGGCTACCTTTGAAAAGTGTTCGGAAACTTCAGATCGTGCAGAATGCAGCTGCGAGAGCAGTCATGGGCCTACCTAGGTATGCCCATGTTTCACCAATACTCCGCAGTCTGCATTGGTTGCCGATCAACTTCCGGTCACAATTCAAAGTGTTGGTTATGACCTTTAAAGCCCTTCATGGCACTGGACCAGAATATCTCCGAGACCGCCTGCTGCCGCATGAATCCCAGCGACTGATTAGGTCCCACAGAGTGGGCCTTCTCCGGGTCCCGTCAACTAAACAATGTCGGTTGGCGGGCCCCAGGGGAAGAGCCTTCTCTGTGGCGGCCCCGGCCCTCTGGAACCAACTCCCCCTGGAGATTAGAACTGCCCCTACTCTCCTTGCCTTTCGTAAGCTTCTTAAGACCCACCTGTGTTGTCAGGCATGGGGGAACTGAGACATCTCCCCCGGGCATATACAATTTATGAATGGTATGTGTGTATGTATGTGTGTTTAGAAAATGGGGTTTTTAAATGTTTTTAGTAGAAATTTAGATTTGTTGTAAACTGTTTTTTCACTTTGTTGTGAGCCACCCCGAGTCTGCGGAGAGGGGCGGCATACAAATCTAAATAAACAAACAAATAAACAAACATAATAATTTCCCTAAGATATTATTATCTTTTCTAAATATATATGTACTTACATCTTTTTGAAATCTGGACTTAATCTGTGCATATTGCCACCAATCCATTACTACGCCTGATTCCTGTAATTCTTGTCTCGTTTTCAATTTCAATTGCTTATCTAGTATATCCCTATATTTCCATATTTTACCTTCTTGTAGTAGGTTAGAGCGACATATAGCTTCAATAGGGGAAATCCATTCTGGAATTACTAAAAAATGATCTTTTTTATTTCATTCCATACATCCAATAATGCCTTTCTAATTGTATGTCTCTTAAAGTATGAGTGAGTTTTATGCTTATCATACCATACAAAAGCGTGCCAGCCTAACATTAGGTCGTGGCCTTCTAAATTTAATAATCTTCTATTTTCCACAGTTAACCATTCCTTTATCCATGATAATGCTGCTGATTGATAGTATAGTTTCCAATTTGGAAGGGTGAGCCCCCCCCCCCTCACCTTGACATCTTCTAACGCGCTTTGTTTTATTCTTGCTTTTTTTCCTTGCCAAATAATTTTTTTAATAATCTTTGTTAATTCTTTAAAGAAATGCCCCCCCCCCCGGATTAATTGGAATTACCTGAAATAAGAACAAAACTTTAGGAAGGATATTCATCTTAATTGTAGAAATTCTTCCAAGTACTGATAATTGTAAATTGTTCCATATTTCTAAATCTTTTTAAATTTGACCTAAAAGTTTTGTATAATTATCATTTTTCAAAGACATAGATTTGGCTGAAATCCAAATACCCAAATATTTTACTTTCTTTGTTATTTTCATATTTGTCAAACTTTCCAATTGTTTTGTCTGTATATCCATCATATTTTTATTTAATAATTGCATCTTATTTTTATTAATTTTCAAACCTACTACACTCCCGTATTCTTCTATAGTCTGTTAATTTTGGTATCGAGGTCAAGGGATTTTCTGTGATAAAGACAACAGCATCAGCAAATGCCTGTACTTTATATGATTCTTTTTTTATCTCTAATCCTTTAATATTATTATTTGTTCTTATTTTTATTAACAATGTTTCCAATGTTAAAATGAATAACAAAGGTGAGATGGGGCAACCCTGTCTAACTCCTCTTTGTATCTCTAACCTTTCAGTTTGATCGTTATTTAGTATAATTTTGGCTGTTTGGTTTGAATATATAGCATCTATCAAGTTAAAAAAATTAGTACCAACGTTCATTTTGTTTAATTGCAATTTCATAAAAGTCCAATCAACATTGTCAAAGGCTTTCTTTGCATCTAAAAATACTAATGCCATTTGTTTTTCTGGATGTTGTTCATAAAATTCCAATGTATTGTCCTCAGATTGTTTTTAATTTGTCTGCCCAATAAAAATCCATTCTGGTCTTCATGAATTAATTCATTCATAATTCTTTTATGTCTAGATATATATATATAGAAACAAAAAATGTATAATCTACATTTAATAAAGATATTGGTCTATAATTTTGAATTTTTTTCCTTCTCTGTTCCTGGCTTATGTATTAACATTATTAAAGCTTCTGACCATGATCCAGGTATTTTGCCATCTGCGATTATCTTATTAAAAATCTCTAACATATTCAAAGTAAGAATCTTACTATTTAGTTTATAAAATTCAGCAGGTATGGCATCGGGACCAGTAGCTTTATTATTTTTCTGATTTTTAAGTATTTGTTGTAATTCTATCATAGTAAATGGTGCATTAAACTTTTGTTGTTGTTCTTCTGTTAAATTTGGTAAGCCTATAGAATTTAAAAATTCAAAGATCTTCTCTTCTTTTATTTCTTCTTTTTGATATAAATTTTTATAAAATTCCTGCACTATTTCCTTCTTTTCATCTGTTCTATGTCCTATTATTCCTTTACTGTCTTCTAATTTCTTTATCATTTTAGATTCTCTATGTTTTCTCAATTTGAAAGCTGACCATCGTCCCGGTTTATTTGCATGTTCAAAATATTCCTGTTTAGCTCTTTTTATTTTTTCAACTATTTGTTCTTGTTCTATCAAGTTTATTTTATGTTTTAGCAAATCCATTTTCCTTTTAACTTTGTTATCATGTGTATTACTTTGTAATGCTAATTCTAATTCTTTTAATTCTTTCTCTTTCTCTTTTTTGCCATGAAAGAAATGGTCAGGCCTTTGTTGTATCCCATAAATTGTGTGGTGGTGTTTCTGCGTTTTTATTTATACTAAAAAAGATTTCTAATTCTCTTTCCATCCATTCTACCTATTGGGGATCTCGTAAGATATTTCTATTCATTCGCCAATTAGTTGGTTTTTTATTTCCTTTCCAGAAAATCACTAGATTAGATTTATTGGATGTATTGGATTTAACCCACTAATGGGTTATGATCTGCCCAACTATTTTTTTCTATTTCTATGTCTGCAATAAATTCTGAAGTATGTACTGAAGCCCAGGCCATGTCTGTCCTAGTCCAAATTTTATGTGGGTTTGAATATAAAGTGTGTTGTTTGGTTTGTGGGTGACGTTTGAGCAAAATATCTTTCAATAATAATTCTGAACTCATCTTCCAAAATGTCATTGTTTTCTTTTTCTTGTCTTTCCCTTTACCGGAATAATCCATTTGACTATTAGAAATAGCATTAAAGTCACCCACTACTATCGTATTTTCAATTGCTAATTCAGTTATTTTATCATGTAATTTCTTATAAAATTGTTTTTGGTTTTCATTTGGTGCATAGATGGATACAATGACGAGAGGTTCTAATTCCAATTTTAATTGTACAATTAGGATTCTACCCTCTAGGTCACTATACAATTGTTTTGTATCTATTGTCTCATCTATATACACTGCAATGCCTCTTTTTTTAAATCAGCTAAACTGATTTCCTAGTTTTGGATTCCATAATAATTTTCTAGTGAATTTTTTAATATGCACTTCTTGTGAAATAATTATTTGCGCTCTTTGTTTTTTAAGTTTAGCAAATGTTTGATTTCTTTTTCTTGGATTGTTTAATCCATTCACATTAACAGAATTTTTTTTATATCAGAGCACATATCTATTTGTAGTATTTCTTGGTGTCTTTGTGTTCTCGTAATCTACTGCTTGAAATCAATTCTTGTTGTATTTGTGGTTGTTTTCTCCTCGCACCTTGTGTTTCCTCCCCCTCCTTTCCGGTGACCCCCTCCTCCTCCTCTCTGTCTTTCATTTCTTCGCATGATGGTTCGGTCCTGTTCAAGCCACTTTCTTCAAAAATATAACCACCACTTTGAATTGTGTCCGGAGGCCAATCAACAACCAATGCAGCAGTGGTTGTCCATCCCGCCCGGGAGGGAGGGGACTTTTGCAAATTCCCCTTTCCCCTACAACTCCTGCAGGCAGTGTATCCACAGCAGACCCGACCTGCAGCACAATAAGAGACAAACTAATTTGTGCTTGGATTAAAAGTATCTTGCCGTGTGTGTGTGTTCCTCAGTAAGCCAAGGGTCTGCTATCGGTCTAGAGACCCTCTGGCAGCCATATCCCAGGCCGTGAGCAGGGACTCTGCCGAATTGTGTATAAGCGAATACGGTATTTCCCCAAGCGCCCTCGGAAAGCCCATTGGGTCCCTCAGGCGTCTGGGGCAGAACCACCGCATTGGTTCTCCCTCCCTGCGGGGGGAGGATTGGAGCAGTAGCAGAAAATGATCTGACCACGACAAAGGCAAGATGTCTGCGCGCCTTCAACTCAGGTCATGACCCAACTGCCCCGAGGGGAATGCCAGGTGGGGAGTGTGCCCCCCCTCGTGGGTTGGATGCAGGAGAAGCCAGGCTTTTTCTCCAGGAGGGAGGGGAGGGGGGGTTGCCCGGGTCCCTCCATCCCTTGGCAGGTGCAGCAGGAGCCAGGTGGGGTTCCAGGAGCCCAGCCCCGCCTGAGATCGGCTGCTGCTTCCCTGTCAATCTCTGTTTTGATGGGCACTGACTCACTCTCTGGGGCCCAGCCCCACCCCTCCCTGATGGAAAGGCCCCCCCGACAAGCTGGGGCCTGTTCTCCTCCTCCTTCCGACCGACACCCAGGAGGGCAGGGCCATGGACGGAACTGCTCTGGACAGACACAGGGATGGCCTCACATGACAACAGCAGGCAACTCCCTGGACCGGCCATAAAAGGCCCAGGTCTGGGCTGCCCCACAGGCTCCTCACTCAGAGACCCAGAGACCCGTCTGACGGCTGCTTCTCCAAGAACATGGACTTCATAAATCTTGGGGGACTTTCTCCTCCGGAACCGGCCACCCCTGAAATCCAGAGCTATGCTGACCAGGTAGGTCGCCCAGCCACCCCGTCCTGAAGACTTTGTCAAGTTGATCACATGAGATGATGGTGATGATGATGGTGATGATGATGATGGTGATGATGATGATTATTATTATTATATTTGTATGCCGCCCCCTCCAATACTGCCTAGATCAGTGGATTCCAATCATTTTAAAGCCTTGCCCCACCTAAGCGTCTCTAAAGCCCTGAAGCCTCTCCCCCTCCCCATATAATTCTTACTATTCAGAAAGTGAACTCCTGCCTAAAAGCCCATTAACCTGGTTTAAACAAGGTTTCCATTGACCACCTTGAAAATCAAACTTCCCCTGTAGGGTGTGTGCCCCACATTAGGAACCAGGGGTCTGGATCCAGCCGCGAGGGGGACTGAGAGATCTGGTTCTTAATGAAGTATTCTCAACTGTTTTTAAAGCTGTTCTTTTCTTTCTCCTGTGGGAGTTGGGGGCCATACGAATAAGGTGAATAAAGAAATAAGTTCCCTTCCCTGCTTTGCCAAGCGAGGCTCCAGGGGCCTGACGGAGGAGCCCCCAAAGCAGGCAGCACCCCAGGAGCTGTGGGGTGGCCAACCCACCCACCCACCCCCACCTCTCCCCCAAAGGGCCCCTCTCGCTGCCTCCTTGCCTTGACCGCCTCCCTTCTGTCCCAGGTGAAAGGTCAGCTGGAGGATGCGACAGGCAAGAACTATGCCACCTACACGGCCATATTGTACCGTAAACAGGTGGTCGCTGGCATGGATTACTTTGTCAAGGTGAGTGGCTGAACCCCAGGATGCACCCAATCCAAGGGGGGGTCAGGGGGGTCAGTCCCTGAGGCTTTTCAGCCTCCGCTTCCCTCCGCCCTCAGAAGACCCCCACCCCCCAGGTGCTGCTGTGGCCCCTGCCTCTGGCCCCCTGGCTCAGTTCCCTCGTCCCCTTGTCTCCTTTAACCTCTTCTGCCAACCCCTCCCCTCCCCCACTGAGTCCCTGCAGGGTCCAGTGCCAGGTCAGCCACTTGGACAGCCGCATGGGCCAGGCTGAGGGGGTCCCTTACCCATCCTGCCCAGTTCGGCTAGGAAAGAGCGGTGGGGAGGGGGGCTTTTCAGCCAGCATTGGAAGGGGCGGGAGGGGTCTCCTCTCTTTGGAGGCTGGAGAAGGGGTCTGCTCTGGGGTGGCTGAGCCTGGCCCAGCATTCGTCCCTGGAAGAAGGATCTGTGGTGTCCCCCCCGTCCATGGGCCTTTGGGGAGGGGGCTGTGGGGGCCCTGTTCCTGACGTCCCTCTTCTGATGCTCCACCCCACACAGGTGAAATGTGGTGAGAAAGACCAGGACTATGTCCACCTGAGGATCTTCAAGGCCCTGCCCTCTCAAGGTGGACGTATTGACCTCTCCGGCTTCCTGCTGGGCAAGACCCTGTCCGACCCCATCACCTACTTCTAGGCACCGCTGTCCGTCCGTCTCCGCCTGGAGGGGGGGAAGCTGCGGGAGAAGGCAGGGAAGCTCCTGGACACCAATAAACACATTTGGAATCAGAGATGCTAGTGGACTTTTTGTACCAAGTAAGGCGGCCAGAAATGGAGTCCTCGGCTTGCGACGGTTCGTTAGTGGCCACTTGAGGTTACAAGGGCCGTGAAGGAAAGAGGGTTGGGGCCACTTTTCACACTCCACGGCCAGGGCAGTTGCCGCGGGGTCCCATGACCCAAATTCAGACACTGGACAACCGACTCACCCTGATGACGGTTGCAGTGTCATTGTGGGTCACACAATCCTCTTTTCCGACCCCGACAAGCAAAGTCAGGGGGGGGGCAGGTTCACTTAGCAGCCCCTGTGACTCACTTGAGGGCTGCGGTGGCAGGGAAGGTGGACAAAGGGGCAAAATGGGTTCAACAACAGTCTGGACGACGGAAACATTGGGCTCAGTTGTCGTTAGTTAGAAATTCTCTTCTGCTGATTCAGATTCTCCAAAGCCCTGAAAAACTGGGGGGGTTGGGGGGTGGAGGTAGGCAGGGGCAAGTCAGAGAGAGGGAGAGACACAGAGAGAGAGAGGGAGAGAGAGACAGAGGGAGAGACAGAGAGAGAGGCACAGAGAGAGGCACAGAGAGAGAGAGACAGACACACAGAGAGAGTCAGAGACAGAGGGAGAGAGAGACAGAGGGAGAGAAAGAGGGAGAGAGAGAGAGACAGAGAGAGAGGCACAGAGAGAGAGAGAGAGACACACAGAGAGAGACAGAGACAGAGGGAGAGAGAGAGAGAGACAGAGGGAGAGAAAGAGGGAGAGAGAGAGAGACAGAGAGAGAGGCACAGAGAGAGAGACAGACACAGAGAGAGAGTCAGAGACAGAGGGAGAGAGAGACAGAGGGAGAGAAAGAGGGAGAGAGAGAGTCAGAGACAGAGGGAGAGAGAGACAGAGGGAGAGAAAGAGGGAGAGAGAGAGAGTCAGAGACAGAGGGAGAGAGAGACAGAGGGAGAGAAAGAGGGAGAGAGAGAGAGACAGAGAGAGAGGCACAGAGAGAGAGACAGACACAGAGAGAGAGTCAGAGACAGAGGGAGAGAGAGACAGAGGGAGAGAAAGAGGGAGAGAGAGAGAGTCAGAGACAGAGGGAGAGAGAGACAGAGGGAGAGACAGAGGGAGAGAGAGACAGAGAGACCGAGAGACCGAGGGAGAGAGAGACCCTACTGGCCAGAATTTCCAGAGACCCCAGAGGGCCCCCCCAGACCCTTCTCTGCAGAAGGAACGCAGGGACTTCCTCCCTCCCAAAAAAAGACTCCTGTCTACTGCGTCCAGGCTTCAGCAGCTGCCTTGAGGCTTCCGGCTGTCCGGAGGGACGAGGCAGGCAGAGACCGCGATAGAGATCCGGGCAAGGGGCAGGTGGGGGCTACCAGGCCCTTCCAGGAAGGGGTGACGCCTGCAGGGGGGGCCTCCAGCTGCTCAACGATGCCCAAAGGGGCCCAGAGGGGAAGAGGGCAGCCAGGGGCCTTGGAGGGGCTCCAGACTCCCCAGGATTCCTCCGCTGGCCAATCTGTCCATGGGTCACAAAGTGGCTGTAGTTCTCCACCCGTGTTTCCTAAGGTCCTAGTGGGAACTGGGAGTCAACCCTCCCCCCCCCCAGTTCCTATAACAGGGCGGGGGGGTTGTCCAGGGAGGGGAGACGGAGCTGCCCTTCTGCCCAGAATGCCCTTGTCCTCCAAGCTCCACTCGGGTGGGTGGGGGATGGGTGAGAGTTTCTGGGCCCTGGAATCGCCCCCCCAGCCCTCCTCTGGGCTTTGCCTTTGGTGGGGGGGACACACACGGTCCTATGAGAATGGGAGGGAGGGGGTGCAGTCAACAGAGGGAATCCGCCTCTTGACGGTTGCCCTCCGGACACACAGATGCCCCTCATCAGATATCCGGCCCCAGCCCCAACCGCCCCTCGGGACCCCCTGCCTCCTTTCCCCGCAGAGGCCCAGAAGCACGGGGGGAGGCGCCTGGCCCCCTTGGCGGACCCTCCAGAAGTGGCCCCCTCTCCCTCGGCCGCCCGCCGTCCGGAGCGCCGCCCCGCGAGGAAGCCAAGCTGAGACTCGGGCTGCCACCCGCCGAGCGGACCCGCCCGCTCCACCCGCCCCGAGCTCCGGACGCCCCTCGGTCTCCCCGGCGCGCCCCCTTCGCCCGCCCGCCCGCTTTTCTCCGGCCGCTCTCTTTGCTCTCATTTGCCTTTTGAGCCCCGCGCGGTTCCTGCCTTCGTTGCCTCTGTCCAAGCGCTGCTGCTGTTCATCAAAGGAAATAGAGTCCAAGGGAGCCTGGCCTGTTGGCTCCAGCTGGAGAACTCGGGGAGGGGGATGTTCCCCTTCCCACACACCCTTGTCAACACCCCCTTTCTGCCCCCCCAGCAGTACTGCTGGACCTGCTACCCCCGCACAGAGCCTCTGCTGATGGTGGTGGAAGGATTGGAGGCAGCCCAGAGAGACTGCCGGGAGGAGGAGGGGGAGGAGGAGGAGGAGGAGGAGGAGGGGGGGGGAGGAGGAGGGGGAGGAAGGGGTGCCCCCACCCCGAGGGGCCCATCAAGTCCTTTGCCCAACTTCTGGGAGGCCACCTGCAGCTGCTCCTGGTCTGCAGTGCCTGCTCTCACCACCAGGGGGCGCTGTGCCTCTTTCCCAGTGAGCAGGGCCCTTGGGGAGGGGGAGCTGCTGCAGCTGTCCAGGGGCCCCTTCCGGCCACAGCTGTCCATACGGGGGGGAGGGGGTCCTCCCATTGAATGGGGCTCCTCTTGAAGTGACCGTCCTTGATTAGTTGGGAAGCCTCTGGAGCCCATCACTTAAATCCCCGGGAGTCCTCGACCTACGGCCAGAATCTCTCTCGTCCAGCGATTGTTGCCCCATTTCACAACCTTTCTCCCAGGGTCAGCCACAGTCACCGCGTGATCCCGGCCAGAACACCCCCAAGGCCATAGATGTGGATCGTGTGGGTCTGCTGCAAGGTCCCAACACTGAAAATGGTCCTAAGTAACTTTGAACGGTCGCTGAGTGGACCGTTGTCAGTCGAGGACTCTGTATATGGACCAGTCTTGCCCCTGTCAGGCCAAAGCCATGTTATTTTTTAAAAAAAAACAATATTTATTAAATTTCCACATATACAAAGCAATCAAGACAAACAAAAGATACAAAGAAAAAAGAGAAATGAGAAAGGATAGACAGAGAAATCAGCTTAGAACATATAAAACGTCCAGTTTCAATGGTGTTCATAATATGCACATATAAAAGACATAATTTGTCAGCCATATTATTGACTATTACTATCAAGTGGCCTGATATAAGGTACACTGGTCCCTCTACCCAAGAACTTTCCTAGCTAAGAAACACATGTTCAAGATTTTTTTGCCTCTTCCTAAGAACCATTTTCTACTTAAGAACCTGAGCCCGGAAAAATTTCCCAGGAAAGTTGAGAGCGGCACGAAGGCCCGGCCAGTTTCCTGCCCTTCCCCCTTTAATCCCGTCCATCTCGGGCTTTTCTGGGCTGCCAGAGGAGCCTTTCGGTGGCGCTTAAAGAGGCTTTGGCAGCCCAGAGTGAACAAAGCATTTTCCTTCCTCTGGGCGCTTGGAGGGGGAATAAACCTCTGCCAGCGCCCAGAGAAAAGAAACGCTCCCTTCGCTCTGGGCAGCCGAGGAGTCACCACAGCGAAGGAAAAGCGCCGGCTACAAAGCGAGAGAACGAGAGGAGAGGGCAGCCCTTCAGCATGGGAAGGAAGGGGAAGCAGGGAGCACCAGCACCAGCACCAGGGAGGCACATGCTCCTCCTCGCCACCTCCAAGTTCCTTTTTTTTTTAGCTTTAAAGTTTTGGATTTTTTTGATTCCCCTCCTTCTTCCTTCGGCAGCGACTCTCCTCCTCCTCCTCCTCCTCCTCCTCCTCCTCCTCCTCCTCCTCCCCCCCTCCCCCCCAAATTCCGAGCTTTTATTTCTTTCCTGATGGGTTTGCACGCACTCTTTGCTTTTACCTGGATTCCTATGGGAAACACTGCTTCTCCTTCAGAACGTTCACACTTAAGAACCTGCTCACGGAGTGAATGAAGTTCCGAAGTAGAGTGACCACTGTATTTGTGTTTAGTCTGAGGAATTGTGTGGTTATTTTCTTTAGTTCTGGACACTAGATTTGTATTGACTTTAGATATTTCTGAGGAAGGGACAAGTTCATGTTTAGGGGTTTTATGTTCCATGGATTTATGGGGCAGCCATTTCAATGGGGATCTTCAGCCTGCCCCCCTTGGCACGATCCTGCTCGGCACATTCCGTGGTGGGAAAAGGGGGGGCATGAAGCCCTCCCAAAGTCTTTCTCGGAAGCCAAGGTCATCCTTTGTCTCTGCACCTGCACGGAAGGAGAGGGGTGGACTCTGCCAGCAGGGCAGTAGAGGATTGGGCGACGGGATGGTCTAGGGGTGTGTGGGAGGGTGGACAAGGGCTGGAACTTTCAACTGGGGGGGTGGAAGCCAGAGGACTTCAGATTCTGGTATCACCCAGATCTATCAACACGGCTTTGTTATTAAGTTGGGACTTTGAGAAATCTTTTGCTTTGGACTCTTTGGAGCCCTGGCAACCATTGCAGGGATGTTTTCTCGATCTGAACCTTTGGCAGATCGAATCTCACCAGGCTCCAGCTGACTCCGCCTTCCGTCCTTCCCAGGTGGGTCATTAAATGAGGACCCATATTGTTGGGGGCAAGGGGCTGAGTCTCTACTAAGCGCTGAGAGGGGCTGTAACAAGCTCTGGGAAGCGGTAGATAAGTCTTCGTGCCATTTTTATAGGTTCCCCTGACAAGGGCAGCGTGTGATGGGCAGCTCAATTGTCCTGAGAGATGTGTGGTCTGGACGGGGAGACTTGTGGCCCACACACACCCTGGCAGAAAACAGGGAAATCTCTGAGACTGGCCATCAAGTGACCTCCCTCGCTTGCCCAGAAGTCGTCCTTCTTTACAGAGACCTCCAGGCCAGCTCCACAAATGGATCTTCACTGCTTCTTTTCTGGTATAATTTTTTAAATATTTTCTACACCTTAAAAAACACACACACAAATGAAAACAAAGCATCAATGCCCAACAATATACAGATAAAATTTTCTTACCTTAAAAACTTAACTAAACATCCTAACATTCTATTTTCATCCCATTTCACCGCCTTTTTTAAAAAAGCATGATTAAATTAGGGGACGGAGGGAGTGCTGCGGATGGGGGGTCATTGGGCTTCATGAGGCATTTGACCAAGTAGACTATGGCCTCCTTCTTGATGAGCCAGAATGTGGTGGACACGTGGTGGACACGTTGGCAGAAGGAGTTGCAGTTGGCTGAACAACCCAATTCAGAATAAGAAAACAACAGGAGGACTGAGTTGGAAGGGACCCTGGAGGTCTTCTAGTCCAGCCCCCCTGCCCAATGGTCCCTAGACCATTTCAGGCAAAGGGCTGCCCGGTCTCTTCTCTGAAGCCTCCAGCGATGGAGAACCTCCAACCACTGGAGAGGAGCTATTTCCCTGGTTGATTGTTCCCACCGTTAGGGAATTTCCCCTCGGCTCTCGGTTGCTTCTCTGCTCCGTTAGTGTCCATCCGTTGCTGCTTCTCCTGCCTCCAGGAGCTTTGTAGGGCTGGTTGACCCCCTTTCTTTTGGGCAGCCCCTCAAATCCTGGAAGACACGTCCCCCGAGACGCTTTCTTTTCACCAGATTAGCCATGCCCAGTTCCTGCAACAGTTCTTTCTGTGTTTTAGCCTCCGGCCCCCTGTAGTCGCCTCTCTTTGCTCTTCTCGGCCCTCTGTTCTGGAGTCTCATGTTCTCTGCCACTGTGGCCACCAGAATGCCGTATTCCAGGTGTGGTCTTGCCGGCGGAGCATGAAGGTCTCTGGAACGCTGCCATTAGCCCGAATCTCCTCTAAAGGCCCATCCTGCCACTCCGGCCACGGGGCGCTGTCCAGGGTCCTAAGCCCATCCCCATCCCGCCACTGGGGGTGTCGAACTCAGGGAAATGGAGAGGGGTGGCAGCACAAGCTGGAAGGACACTGGGATCCTTACACCCTCGGTGAAACGTGAAGGAGGGGAAGCCCAGCTGACCTTGGAACTCCCCCCTCCCCCGTAAGTGAGACCACATGTCCGACTTCCCCTTCAACCGCAGCAACACACGAGCACCTAATGCACTCAAACTAAATGTAAACTGCTCCAAGGTGAACTGCAGAAAATGCACCAGGCCGCCTACAGTCCCTGCCCCAGTGTTTCCCTCTCATTAGGACCCATATCATGTAAATAAACAGTGTTGGATCCACGTATACGACCAATACATACTTGACAAATAAGTGAATACATAAACACAACAGAGTCATCAATGCCTGGAATGCCCTCCTGGACTCTGCAGCTTCTTCCCCAAACCCCCAAACCTTCAACCTCAGACGGTCTCCAGTCAACCTCCCCCCCCCCGTTCCTAAGGGGTCTGTAAGGGGGGAGCATAAGGGCCCCATTGTGCCCACTCTCCCTCTCCTCCTTTCCTAGTTTCTTCTTTTACCGTTACATTTTTTACTTCTGTTTATAGAAACTACTACTATCCTATACATGTTAGACAAATAAAGAAAACAATAAGTAAATAGATAAATACATTCATACGTACATTTATTCATGCATTCATATATACATACATACTGCATACCATATTATTAAAAAAAAAGTGTGGAGACTCTGGAAAGGACGCAGAGAAGAGGCACCAAGAGGATTAGGGGGCTGGAGTCGGAAACACACAACACTCTGCAGGAGTTGGTTTGTGTAGTCCGGTGAAAAGAAGGACCAGGGGTGACAGGGTAGCCGTCTTCCAGTGTTTGAGGAGCTGTCACAGAGAAGAGTGGGGGAGGTCAGCCTATTCTCCAAAGCCCCAGAAGGCTGGACAAGAAGCAACGGGTGGGAATACTATAAAAATACTATAAAATATTAGAAACATAGAAACATAGAAGTCTGACGGCAGAAAAAGACCTCATGGTCCATCTAGTCTGCCCTTATACTATTTTCTGTATTTTATCTTAGGATGGATATAAGTTTATCCCAGGCATGTTTAAATTCAGTTACTGTGGATTTATCTACCACCTCTGCTGGAAGTTTGTTCCAAGGATCTACTACTCTTTCAGTAAAATAATATTTTCTCATGTTGCTTTTGATCTTTCCCCCAACTAACTTCAGATTGTGTCCCCTTGTTCTTGTGTTCACTTTCCTATTAAAAACACTTCCCTCCTGGACCTTATTTAACCCTTTAATATATTTAAATGTTTCGATCATGTCCCCCCTTTTCCTTCTGTCCTCCACACTATACAGATTGAGTTCATTAAGTCTTTCCTGATACGTTTTATGCTTAAGACCTTCCACCATTCTTGTAGCCCGTCTTTGGACCCGTTCAATTTTGTCAATATCTTTTTGTAGGTGAGGTCTCCAGAACTGAACACAGTATTCCAAATGTGGTCTCACCAGCATTCTATATAGTGGGATCATAATCTCCCTCTTCCTGCTTGTTATACCTCTAGCTATGCAGCCAAGCATCCTACTTGCTTTCCCTACCGCCTGACTGCACTGTTCACCCATTTTGAGACTGTCAGAAATCACTACCCCTAAATCCTTTTCTTTTGAAGTATTTCCAACACAGAACTGCCAATACAATACTCAGATTGAGGATTCCTTTTCCCCAAGTGCATTATTTTACATTTGGAAACATTAAACTGCAGTTTCCATTGCTTAGACCATTTATCTAGTAAAGCTAAATCATTTACCATATTACAGACGCCTCCAGGAATATCAACCCTATCGCCCACTTTTGAGTCATGGGCAAATAGGCAAACCTTCCCTACCAAACCTTCCCCTATGTCACTCACAAATATATTAAAAAGAATAGGACCCAGAACAGACCCTTGTGGCACACCGCTTGTAACCTGACTCTGCTCAGAATATTCGCCATTAACAATAACTCTCTGATGTCTACGCTTCAGCCAGCTGCAAATCCATTGAACTATCCAGGGATTAAGTCCAATCTTCACTAATTTATCTATCAGCTCTTTATGTGGAACCGTATCAAAGGCTTTGCTGAAGTCCAGGTAGGCAATATCCACGGCACCACCTTCATCCAACACCTTTGTGACATAGTCAAAAAAATCAATGAGATTAGTCTGACATGATTTGCCTTCAGTAAAGCCATGCTGATTTGGGTCCAATAAGTTATTGTTTTTTAGGTGCTGATTTATCCTCTTTTTGAGTAGAGTCTCCATCATTTTAACTACAACTGATGTCAAGCTAACTGGCCTGTAGTTACCAGCTTCTTCTCTACTGCCCTTCTTGTGAATAGGCACAACACTGGCCATTCTCCAATCCTCAGGAACTTCTCCTGTTAACAAGGATTGGTTAAACAAATCAGTCAGGGGGGTAGCAATGACAGGTCTGAGTTCTTTAAGAATTCTGGGGTGGATGCCATCTGGACCCATTGCCTTATTTATCTTTAATCGTTCAAGTTCTTCTAAGACATCGGCTTCTAAGATCACTGGAGCTGAATCCGTACAGCTGGAAGCAATGCTATATCCCTCTATAGTATTATTTTGTAAGGTGTCTTTTGAGAAAACTGAACAGAAGTAGCTATTGAAATGGTCAGCGATCTCCTTATTCCCATTAATGCATGTATTATTCCAGGTACTAAGCTTCGTGATGCCGCAGTTTTTCTTCTTCTTATCATTAATATATCTGAAGAAGGTTTTATCCCCCTTCTTTACAGATTTGGCAATTTCTTCCTCTTTTGAGGCTTTAGCAGCATATATTATCTGTTTCGCCTCCTTCTGTCTCATTTTATATACCTCCCTATCAGCTATACTTCCAGACTCTTTATACCTCCTATAGGCAGCCTTTTTTTCATTGACTATAGCCCTTACATCATTGCTAAACCATAGCGGTTTCTTTTTCCTTTTACCTTTAGTTATTTGTCTTACATACAGTCCAGTGGCTTTTAAGATGGCCTTTTTTAATACAGTCCACTGGATGCTCGCTCCTGCCATTTTATCCCTCCCCTTTAATTCATTATCTAAATATTCTCCCATTGCATTAAAATTTGTTTTTCTGAAATCCAATACTTTGGTTGCATTATAGGATTGCTCACAATGAGTTTTTACATCAAACCACAAACATAGATGGTCACTGCAACCTAAATTTTCTCCCACCTTGACATCTGAAACCCAATTCCCATTCGTAAAAACTAAATCTAGAATATTATAAGAGAAGGGACACCAAAAGAATATAATTATTTAGCAACATGTTATCAGTTTGTTTAATATAAAATTTATTAGAACCGAAATCACTCAAGAGAATCTTAAGAGGGAGAGAGAGGAAGTAGCCGGAGAGAGACAGAGGTGGGGTGGAGAAAAATCAGCACACAAAAAGTCAAAGTCAGCAAAGCAGGCACAAAATACAACGATCAGATAATCCTCCACAATGGCCAAACCCACAGGCTGCTCTTTATAGCAGCCTCACTAATGACCACAGCCCCACCCAACCACAGGTGGCCTCATTTTCTTTGATAATAATCTCTCAGTTGTTGTTGCCTATGCATCGCTCTCCGCATGCGTGGCTGTATCATTAACTCTTGTTCCGAATCCAAGGAGGAGCTAGAGAATTGATCTCCTTCTGAGCTGTCTGCCCCACTCTCCTCCTCCCTGTCACTCCTGTCTT
The DNA here is from genome assembly GCF_031021105.1 of Erythrolamprus reginae. Classification (NCBI taxonomy): domain Eukaryota; kingdom Metazoa; phylum Chordata; class Lepidosauria; order Squamata; family Dipsadidae; genus Erythrolamprus; species Erythrolamprus reginae. Next base: position 430,402 of record NC_091953.1, read on the forward strand.
CTTGGTCAGAGGAGCCTTCATCAGCAGATTCCACCGGGGGCAAAACAGGCCTGCAGCATGTGGATGTCTCCCCCACATCCACAGTCCTTGGGGCAGGAGCTGGGCCAGAGCTAACCACAACAATATCTGGACTTCTAACCTAACTGTCTTATACACTTTTATTCCAATAGCCAGAATAGGACTGAACGTAAAAACCACATAAGGACAAGTCTGCATTTTTGGTGAACTCTGCTTGAGGAAGTGACTGGCCATAAAGCGGTTCATGGCAGCTCCCCTTGAATAACAAGAATGTGTCAGCAGGATGAGAACTGTGTGATAAAAGGATGCATATTTACATTTCCTGGGGTAAACAGGACGAAAGCAGCAATAAAAGACCTTGCTTTGTGGTAAACAGGAGATAACCATATTCACAACAAAGGTCCCAGGAAATTGGCCATAAGAGACATTTGTTCAGTAGAAGCTAGTTACGTGCCATATGTAGATAGGAAGGACTTGGAAGTTGTGTCATATCTTAGAGTTATTTATTTATTTATTTGTTTATTACTTAGATTTGTATGCCACCCCTCTCCGAAGACTCCGCCCCTCTCCGAAGTTATGTTATTGGATGTTTGTATACCACTTGACATATGCGTATAACCTTACCCAATTTGCATATCCCCCCCCCAATAAAAAGAAGTACACAGCCCAAAACTGTCATTTCACCCGGAGAGAAAAGTTTTCTTTCTAGGATTCGAATTCGTGAGTGACCCCATGCGTCTGGGTTGCCCTAAGTCCCTCTGAAGACCCTGTTCCCCACAGGGACTTTGCGGCATCCGCAGGGAAGAGGCGCCTTCAGTCCATGACCGCAACAGGGCTTGGAAAGGTCACATCCCGGGGAAAAGAGCCCCAGCACCCTCTCCCGGATCTTCCTGGTCCGCAGGCCATAGATGATGGGGTTCAGAGCAGGTGGGACGACCAGGTAGATGTTGGCGATGAGGATGTGGACGGAATGAAGGACCTTTGGTCCAAAGCAGAGGGTGAGGAAGGAGAAGACGGCCGTTGTGTAGAAGACGAGTATGACGCAGATGTGGGAGCTGCAGGTGCCCAGGGCCTTGAAGCCAGCTTCCTTGGTGGTCAAGGTGCAGGCCATGCGCAGGATCAGGCCATAGGAGAGGCCAATGAAGAAGACATCGAAGCCCCCGATGAGGAAAGCCAAGGCGAGGCTCTAGCCCCCACTGGCTGCTGTATTCGCACACACCAGCTTCATCACAGCCATGAACTCGCAGTAGCTGTGGACAATGACCTTGGACTCGCAGAAGGGCAGCTGCCCCGCCAGGAATGGGTGCGGGAGGAACAGCACCAGCCCACGAGCCACCACCGCCAGCCCCACCTTGGCCAGGAGGGCATGGGTGAGGACCGCCGCATGGTGCCGGGGGTTGCAGATGGCCACTTAATGGTCATAGGCCACGGCCAGGAAGAAGCCGGATTCCATGGCGGTGAAGGAGTGGATGAAGAACATCTGGGGCAGACAGGCGTGGAAGCCAATGTCCTTCTGGCCAAACCAGAGGATGGCCAGCAGCTTGGGCAGGGTGGGGGAGGAGAGCACCAGGTCCGTGAGGGAGAGCATGCCCAGGAAGAGGCGCATGGGCTCATTTTTCCGCTCTTGTTGCATTCACAGATTCTCGCCCGGCCGCCCTGTTTAGGGACCTTCTCCCTTCTTGACGTGGAGATTACAGAGGGTCCCTGGCCGAGCAGAGCCAAGGAATTTGTCCAGTCTCTGTCAGACAAAATTCTGTCAGATTCAGGTCGGCCTGGACTCCAACTGGGCAGTGTCAAGTGAGGTGACCGGGGTGAGTCTTTGCCCCTTTGTGTGGGAGGAGTTTGACCCTGTGACCCCTGATGAAGTGGACAAGGCCATAGGAGCAACAACTGCCTTCACTTGTTTTCTGGACCCGTGTCTCTCCTGGCTGGTTTCGGCTAGAGGGAGGTGACCCAAGGCTGGCTCCAAGGCTTCTTTGAGTGAGGGGTCCTTCCCGCAACCTTTGAAGGAAGCGGTTGTGAGGCCCCTTCTCAAGAAGCCTTCCCTGGATCCAGCCTCACTGAATAACTATTGGCCTGTCTCCAACCTTCCCTTTGTAGGGAAGTCCTGTGGACTTTGGAAGAAGTGGATTATCTAGACCCATTTCAATCTGGCTTCAGACCTGGTTACAGCAGGATTATGGATGATCTCAGGCGGGCCCGGGATAGGGGCCACTCCTCCATCCTGGTGGTTCTCGACCTCTCAGCGGCTTTCAACACCATTGACCATGGTATCCTTCTGTGGTGGCTGGAGAGATTGGGAATGGGAGGCACCATTTTACGGTGGTTCTCCTCCTACATCTCTGGCCGATCACAGTCGGTGTTAGTGGGAGGACCCCTAGGCCCCTCCTCTGTGGGAGGCCACAGGGATTGGTCCCCTCCCCTCTCCTATTCAATATCTACATGAAACGGAGGAGGGCCGTGGTCAGCGCCTTGGTGGCAGTGGCGTTTCTTTCACTCCCGCTGAGAAATGCCAGTTCCCCACTGTTTGGGGGTGTCGATTCAGTTTGAATTGCCCCAAAACTCCCTGGAGGGGAGGGGAAGAAGGGGACTTGGTTTGTTCCCTGTTTAGGGTCAGCAAACCCCAGGGTTGACCAGACCTGGAACCTCCACCATTAGCGGTGCGAAGGCGGCTAGCCGCCATTAGCCGAGGAGGCTGCGTGCTAGAAAGAGTTGCTTGAAGAATTGGAAGTCATCCAGAAAAGAATGTAAGTTTTGTCCTGGAGTTGTGGCGAGGAGAATTGACCATCAGGTTGAACACTGAGGCCGGAGGGAGAAACCTTTTTGTTTCTTTCTGCTTATGGATTACTGGAAAAGGACTTCGAGAAATTGGGGAGAGCGGCTAAATGGATACTACAATTGCTCCTTTTGTTTTGAATGGGAGTAGAAGTTAATGTCTAAAAATCATTTTGGAAGAATATTGGTGGATTTGTACAATCTTATTTTTAATTTATATATATATACAATATATGGATTGAAAAGTTGAAAAGTTGAAAAACAACAAGAACAAGAAGAGATTTAAGGACGGTACGGTGGCCATCTATTGGTAGAGACTGTATTCGTGAGAAAATTTTTGAGTTGGAATTTTTTGTTTACTTAAACGTGCTATCTCAATTAATTAAACCTGTTGTTGCTTCTGCACACACACACAAACACACACACACAAAGCACCTTGTTGGCTTTTTTGTAGGCTGTTTGTTTAAGCAGCTGGACAAAATTAGCCATTTCTTAGGTGAAGGAGACGGAGATGGAGGAATTAAGAGAAATAAGAGGGTTGTTGGGGGAGCTTGGCATGGAGATTTCTGAGGACATTTTTCACCATGAAATGAGATGAATATTAACATTGGAATTGGAACTGGAGATGGCAAAGAGGACATTGACCACCGTTATAATGGACTTGATGAATTTGGAATTGGAATAGAAAAAGCAGAAGAACATGAAGTGGGAGTAGAAGATGTACCAGAAACATATAGAGACAATTACTGAATGTGGGGAAAAAAATAATTTGGGGATCAAGAATGAATTAATTGGGGGATATATTACATATTTTTTGATGGTGTATGGTTACATGCTGAGGTGGAACAAGAGAAATCTGGGGGTAAAGTTATCGAAACGTCTGAAACAACTTTGGTGGGTGAAGGTATCAATTTATTTATTTATTAGATTTGTGTGCCGCCCCTCGCCGTAGACTCGGAGCGGCTCAATGCCCATGTCTTAAATGATGAGGATGTGAAGTTAAGCCCTGTTAAGAGAAGATATAAGCAAAGTCATCAGAGTTTGCCAATTTCAAAAGAAATGGGAATTAAAGAGTGGGGATTTGCAAGGGGGATTTTTAAGGGGGACTTTTTATTTAAAGAAGAGATGGGTGAGGAAGAAGAAGAAGAAGAATAAAAGGAAAATGAAAAATAAAAAGAAGCGATATAAAAAAATGGGAGAGACAGATATTAAATATAGACAAGGAAAAGGCCTTTTTGTGAAATGGTTGATTGTATTTAGAATATTTTAGAATATTTTATAATACTTAATAATAGTTTTTTTTAATTTTAGTAGTTATTTTTTGATTCATTTAGCAGTAGTAGATTTATGAATTTTGATAAAATTTATAAATGAAATAAATAAATAAATGAAATATATTAAGGTGATTTAAGTAGGTTTAATTTAGAATTCCAAGGTTTATTCAATTTGGACTAGTGTGTTAAATGGGGTTTGCAGATTTCAAAATCAAAACATAGAAGCCTAGAAGATTGACAGCAGAAAAAGACCTCCTGGTCCATCTTATTATTATTATGATTTATTAGATTTGTATGCCGCCCGTCTCCGAAGACTTGGGGCGACTCATAACAATAAAAACAATACAAATCCAATAATTAAAAACAGTTTAAAACCCCTTAATGTAAAAAACAATCATACCTAACCCTACCCTTCTTGTCTGCCCTTATACTATTTCCTGTATTTTATCTTAGGATGGATCTGTGTTTATCCCAGGCAGGTTTAAATTCGGTTCCTGTGGATTTATCAACCACGTCTGCTGGAAGTTTGTTCCAAGCATCTACTAGTCTTTCAGTCAAATAATATTTTCTCACGTTGCTTCTGATCGTCCCCCAACTAACCTCAAATTGTGATACCCTTGTTCTGGCATTCCCTTTCCTATTAAAAACACTTCCCTCCTGAACCTTATTTAACCCTTTGACATATTTAAATGCTTTGATCATGTCCCCCCTTTTCTCTTCGGTCCTCCAGACTAGACAGATGGAGTTCATGAAGTCTTTCCTGATACGTTTTATGCTTAAGACCTTCCACCCTTTTTGTAGCCCGTCTTTGGACACGTTCAATTTGATCCATCTCTTTTTGTAGGTGTGGTCTCCAGAACTGAACACAGTATTATTCCAAATGGGGTCTCACCAGCGCTCTATAGAGCGGGATCACAACCTCCCTCTTCCTGCTTGTTATACCTCTAGCTATGCAGCCAAGCATCTGACTCGCTTTCCCTACTGCCTGACTGCACTGTTCACCCATTTTGAGACTGTTGGAAACCATGACCCCTAAATCCTTCTCTGGTCCCTTTGGAGAAAAACTTCTGAAGTTTTTGCCAACACAGAACTGCCAATACAAGACTCAGAGTGAGGATTCCTTTTGCCCAAGTGCATTATTTGACATTTGGAATCGTTAAACTGCCGTTTCCATGGCTTTGACCACTTATCTCCCCCCATCCAGACCCTAACGGCTTCAAGCACATCACTTCCACCGCTTCACTGGGATGGAGATATGCAGCTGAGTAACGTCAGCGCATTGTTGGCAACGCATCCCATGTGGTCGGATGATCTCACCCAGTCGTTTCGTGTAGATTTTTTTTCTTTTTTTTCAGAGTAATTTTTTTAAAAAATTTCCTCCACATCATAAAATACAAAAAGCCATATACTGTACCTTCTCTTTTGTTACAATAAAATAGTTTTGGATTAGTAATTTTTATATAATCAAATTATACATTCTTAAATCCCATCTATTTAATTTCAGTTATCATCACACACCCCTTATTCCCTTCTTTCTAAGATAAATCTCCATTAATGTCTAATTAAGTCCATCATTAATATTCCTTATACTATTGGCACAATCAACATCTTTCACATCTTATAATCTTAATGTCAAAGCCTCAGTGCCTCCTTCCCTCTTAGTGAAAATCTCAAAACAGACTAAAAACCCTTATATCTAATTTTATCAGTATAAAAATTATATACTTATTCTTTATCAATTTAAAAAACAAACAAATAGAAACATTTAAATTCATTATTATTATGCCATTATTATATTTCATCAAACCCCTCTTGATAAATTAAATTTAAGCAATAAAAACAAATACTTTGATGTAGTTTTTTTTTCTTAAATATACTTTATTTACATATATAAGAAAAAGGAAAAAGGAAATAAGGGAAGGGAAGGCGAGGAAGAAAATCTGGGGTAGGACGGAAGAAGGAAAATGGGGGGATACAAAGTCAAACATTTATGGTAACACATTGTAATATATATAATTTCCTAGAAGGAATATAATGTTTCTTAGTTTCTTAATCGTTATATGTATACATTAAATCATATTTTTAACAAAAATGTTATATTTCCTAATGACTATAAACGTACAGTAAGTAGCAAGTAAATAAGGAAAATGAAAAGTGTTTTTTTTTAAATTATAGTGGTAAGGGAAGAGGAGGGAAAAGAGAAGGGGAGAAAAGAAAAATATGCGTTTGTTTGTTGTTGTTTTTTTTAATAAATTGTTTTATTTTTAAAATGGAAACATTTACATCATATAATACAACATAAGATACAATTCAAAACATAGGACAAACAGTACAGAAAAAAAGAAAAAAGAAAAACAAAAGAAAAACCTATAGACAAAACGAGTAAAAGTGTCGGCGAGTAAACGGGGGAGTTGTATTGAGAACGAAAATTGGGTCAAATTGTATATGCTCATTACCATGTTTCGAGGATTGTATCAGAAGGGTTCAGTGCCAGAGTTGAAATAAACACATTGCGGAGAAGTTAACAGATAATAATAAATCTACCTATCTAAATATATATAACGTCTCGTGTTATTTTATGAGATAATAAAATGGTTTATACCAGATTTGTGACAGTTCGAAGTGGAGTCAAAAATCACAATCTTATAGCCTATTGTTCTCGCTTTTGCTTCCTAGCCAGTTATAAAAAGGGTCCCAACACTCGTTGAACGTAGCCGAGGATTCATTTCTAACTTGTGAAGTCAATTTTGACATTTCTGCACAATATAATATTTTTTTAATTATTACTTCATTTGGGGGTACTTCTTCGTTCTTCCACCACTGCGCATATGAAAGTCTAGCTGCGGTTACTAAATGAATGATTAGGTGTACTTGGGATTTCGATAGATTTTGTCTGATTATGCCCAATAAAAAGCATTCAGGAGTTTTGTCAAGTGTTAAATTTAACATTTCATCGATCCAAATTCCGATCTTATTCCAAAATAAATTTGCTTTGGTACATTGCCACCATAAGTGGAAGTAGGTGCCCAATTCTCGTTGGCATTTCCAGCAATTTGGAGAGAGTTTGTTGTTTGATTTAGTTAACTTGATTGGGGTAATATGCCATCGGTAATACATTTTGATCAAGTTTTCTTTATAGGAAGTGGCGATAGTCAATTTATAATTCCTAGTCCAGAGTGTTTGCCACTCCTCCTCTTTAATTTCGTTTTTGAGGTCCAGGTTCCATGTTTTTTTTAAAATATACTTTATTTACATATATAAGAAAAAGGAAAAAGGAAATAAGGGAAGGGGTAGGACGGAAGAAGGAAAATGGGGGGGTACAAAGTCAAACATTTATGGTAACACATTGTAATATATATAATTTCCTAGAAGGAATATAATGTTTCTTAGTTTCTTAATCGTTATATGTATACATTAAATCATATTTTTAACAAAAATGTTATATTTCCTAATGACTATAAACGTACAGTAAGTAGCAAGTAAATAAGGAAAATGAAAAGTTTTTTTAAAAAAAATTATAGTGGTAAGGGAAGAGGAGGGGAAAGAGAAGGGGAGAAAAGAAAAATGTGCGTTTAGCGCAGACGTTTTTAGGGACTTTTGTCTGGAAGTAGTATGGGGAGTACAGTATATGAATAATATGATAAGTAGGTATAGGAGTTAGTTATGTTGGTGAAAGTTGTTAGTGTTATAATGTATATATTAAGTTGGTTGAAAGACAGATAAAAAGAGATATGGTATGAATTTTATTGCAAATTTAATTGGTTTTTGGTGCTCAATTTTTAAATTGGTTTAAAGTTGATTTAAGTGCTCGAAGGTGCATTTAGTCGTTTAGTGGAATAAAGATTTTACAATAAGTAATTTTTATATTTTTTTTGAGAAACCCATTTATACCAATTTTCCCATATTTCATAGTATTCTGAATCTTTTTTATTTTGTGCTTCCATTGCTGTTTTAGACATTTCAGCGCTTTCCATGATTTTTGTAATTATTATATACTTATTCTTTATCAATTTAAAAAACAAACAAATAGAAACATTTAAATTCATTATTATTATGCCATTATTATATTTCATCAAACCCCTCTTGATAAATTAAATTTAAGCAATAAAAACAAATACTTTGATGTAGTTTTTATAGCACTGTAGATTTTATAATTTATCATTCGAGACAATGATGAATCCACATACAGACAGGAAGTTGAACAACTCTCCTTGTGGTGTGACCAGAACAATCTAGAACTGAACACACTCAAAACCGTAGAAATGGTGGTAGACTTTAGGAGAAACCCTTCCACCCTTCCACCTCTCACAATACTGACAACACAGTATCCACAGTAGAGACCTTCAAATTTCTAGGTTCTATCATATCTCCAGACCTAAAATGGTCACCTAACATCAAAAATATCATCAAAAAAGCACAACAAAGAATGTTCTTTCTGCGCCAGCTCAGGAAGCTCAAACTGCCCAAGGAGCTGCTGATACAGTTCTACAGAAGAATCATTGAGTTTGTCATCTGCACCTCTGTAACTGTCTGGTTTGGTGCTGCAACCCAACAAGACCGACACGGACTTCAGAGGAGAATCAGAACTGCAGAACAAAACAATGGCTGCCAACCTGCCTTCCATCGAGGACCTGTAGACTGCACGAGTCCAAAAGAGGGCGGGGGAAATATTGACTGACCCCCTTGCATCCTGGACACAAACTGTTTCAACTCCGACCCTCAAAACTTCACTACAGAGCCCTGCACACCAAGACAACTAGGTACAAGAACAGTTTTTTCCCGAACGCCATCGCTCTGCTAAACAAATAATTCCCTCAACACTGTCAGACTTTTTACTAAATCTGCACTTCTATTCCAATAGTTTTTCTCATCCTTCCTATCACCCATTTCCTCCCAGTTAGGATCGTGTGACTGTAACTTGTTGCTTGTATCCTAAGATTTTTATTAATATTGATTGTTTCTTCATTGCTTATTTGACCCCTATGACCATCATTAAGTGTTGGACCTCATGATTCTTGACAAATGTCTTTTTTCTTTTATGTACACTGAGAGCATCTGCACCAAGACAAATCCCTTGTGTGTCCAATCACACTTGGCCAATAAAATTCAATTCAATTCTATTCTATTCTATTCTTTTCCATTGAGGTATTTATTGCTCTTTTTACTAGTATTGTATTTACGCCTGTTGTTAGCCACTCAGAGCCCGTGTTGGAGTGAGTGGCATAGGAATGAAATCAATCAAGCCAGGCACTCCTGGGGCCATATTTCCTTCCTAAATGTAATGCTCCCTTGGATGAGCAGCAGCAGTGCTTGGACAGAGTCAACGAAGGCAGAGGGGGGGGGAGCTTAAAAGCCGCAGGGGGCTCAAAAGGCAATTGACAGGAAAGAGAGTGACCGGATCAAAGTTTAACTGACTCAGGGCCTCAATCTGCCTTCCGACAAAGCCCTGCCAGGAGACCCATCTTAGAACTGGGGAGGGGGAAATGGGGGCTCCTGCGTAAGACCCCCCAGGGCAGCCGAGATCTGCAGCCCCAGGCGGCCTCCTTAAAGGGGCTTCCCTGCTGGCAGGGCCACAGTGAAAACCAGTGGGCTTCATCTGCCTTCACCCAGGAGACCCTAGGGATGCACTGATCAAGCTGGGGGTCTTTCGAGGCCGGCAGGACCACCCCCCTCCCTCCCTCCCTCCCTGCTCCAGCCAACTACAACTGTTTTCAGCCAAACTGCCCCACCCTGGAAGTGGTTCTGTGCCTGGGGTGGACAATGGCAGCGGCTGGGCTGGCTGCCTCCGCAGGCTGGACCCCTCCCCCCAAAACTGCCGCCCGGCAGCCCCTCCTGTCTGGATGTTGGGTGATGCAGAGGGAGAGGAGGGGGTGGGTCCCCGGGGGGAGGGCAGTTGGAACTGTGGGTGGGTGGGGCCACCCAGATATTTTGGGGATCAGGAGAGGAACCCTGAAGAGGCTGATCCCCTCGGTTGGATTTCTCCCACGGGGAAGAGAGCCCCCACCACCCCACGCCTCCTTCTCGGACTGACCACAGCCCGCCTCCCTCCCCTCCCTCCTGGGAGCTTCTCTGCAGCTTGCCCAGCACTGTCCTCCCCCCCCCCACAAAAGGGAAGGCCAAGAGGAGGGCAGGGAGGGTCCTTCCAGGTCCCAGGAACTCTCAGAGACCCCTCCCCCCAGACACTGCCCCCACCTCAGTGGAGCTTGGGGGCCAAGGGTTTTCTGGGCAGAAGGGGAGGGGGACCCACCTCCCAAAGCTGCCATTCTCCTTCTTGGACCCCCTTTATTGGGACTGGGGGGAGGGCGGAGTCCCAGTGAAACGGGGGGTGGAGAACTCTGGGCCGCGTGGCCGGCTGAGGAATCCTGGGGAGTCTGGACCCCCTCCAAGGCCCCCGGCTGCCCTCTTCCCCTCTTCCCCTCTGGGCACCGTTGAGCAGCTGGAGGCCCCCCTGCAGGCGTCCCTCCTTCCTGGAAGGGCCTGGTAGCCCCCACCTGCCCCTTGCCCGGATCTCCCTCGCGGTCTCTGCCTGCCTCGTCCCTCCGGAGAGACGGAAGCCTCAAGGCAGGTGCTGAAGCCTGGACACAGCGGCTGGGAGTCTTTTTTGCAGGGGGTGGGGGGAGTCCCTGCGTTCCTCCTACAGAGAAGGGGCTGGGGGCCCTCTGGGGTCTGTGGAGCTTCTGGCTAGTAGGGTCTCTCTCTCTCTCTCTCAGCTTCCCAGCTCCCCCCCACTCCCCCCCCCAGTTTTTCAGGGCTTTGGAGAATCTGACTGAGTAGAAGAGAGTTTCTAACTTCAGGGAGACTTCGACTTACTCCCACAACTGAGCCTGTGGTCGAGACTGCCAATTTTGCCCCACTGTGCGACCCTTCCCTGCCCCCGTCAAGTGAGTCTCAGGGGCTGTTAAGTGAACCTGACTGCCCCCTTCTCGGGGGCACAAAAGAGCATCGCATGACACACAAGGACCCTGCAACCGTCATCAGTGCGACCCTCTGAATTTGGGTCATGGGACGACGCGGTAACTGCCCCGGTCGAGAGTGTGGAAAGCGGCCCCAACCCTCTTCACTGCCCTTGTCACTTCGAATGGTCACTAACGAACCGTCGCAAGCCAAGGACTCTGATTCCAAATGTGTTTATTGGTGTCCAGGAGCTTCCCTGCCTTCTCCCGCGGCTTCCCTCCCTCCCTCCAGACGGAGATGGACGGACAGAGATGCCTAGAAGTAGATGATGGGGTCAGACAGGGTCTTGTCCTGCTGGAAGCCAGAGAGGTCAATACGTCCACCTTGAGCGGGCAGGGCCTGGAAGATCCTCAGGTGGATATAGTCCTTGTCTTTCCCACCAAATTGCACCTGTGTGGGGTGGAGCATCAGAAGAAGGACGTCAGGCGCAGGGCCCCCACAGCCCCCTCCCCAAAGGCCCAGGGACTGGGGGGTGACTACAGATCCTTCTTCTAGGGACGAATGCTGGGCCAGGCTCAGCCACCCCAGAGCAGGCCCCCTTCTCCAGCCTCCAAAGAGAGGAGACCCCTCCCGCCCTTTCCAATGCTGGCTGAAGAGCCCCCCCTCCCCACCGCTCTTTCCTAGCCCAGCTGGGAGGGATGGGTCAGGGACCCCCTCAGCCTGGCCCATGTGGCTGGAGGTCAAAGCAGGAGACCCTCCTCCCTGAAGCTCTTCTGGCACTAAAGACACTTCCACGCCTGAAGCTTTTTTGCCAGGAGGGGCTGCTGGGGGTGGCAGAGACTGGGTTGGGGGAAGGTCAGCAGGTCCATGAGGCTGTGGCTGTCGGAGTGGCTGACCTGGCATTGAACCCTGCAGGGACTCAGTGGGGGAGGGGAGGGGTTGGCAGAAGAGGTTAAAGGAGACGAGGGGACGAGGGAACTGAGCCAGGGGGTCAGAGGCAGGGACCACAGCAACACCTGGGGGGTGGGGGTCTTCTGAGGCCAGAGGGAAGCGGAGGGAAGGGGAGGCTGACCCCCCTCACCCCCGCCTGGGATTCGCTGCATCCCGGGGTTCAGCCACTGACCTTGAGAAAGTAATTCGTGCCAACGACCACCTGCGCACGGTACAATATGGCCCTGTAGATGGCATAGTTCTTGCCTGTCGCTTCCTCCAGCTGACCTTTCACCTGGGGACAGAAGGGAGGCGGTCAAGGCAAGGAGGCAGTTAGAGGGACCTTTGGGGTGACGCCGGGGGGCGGGGGCTTTTCACCCCACACCTCCTTGCTGGCCTGGTCAGAGAGTGGGGGCTGGGGGGCTGCATGCTTTGGGGGCTCCTCCGTCAGGCCCATGGGGTCTCTCTGGGCAAAGCAGGGAAGGGAACTTATTTCTTTATTAACCTTATTTGTATGGCCCCCAACTCAGAAAGGACAAAGAAAAGAACAGCTTTAAATACAGTTGAAAATGCCTAATTAAAAACCAGATCTCTCAGTCTCCCTCGTGCCTGGATCCAGACCCCTGGTTCCTAACATTGGGCCCACACCCCACAGGGGCAGTTTGATTTTCAAGGTGGGCAATGGAAACCTTGTTTAAACCAGGTTAATGGGCTTTTAGGCTTCCTCCCCCTGAGCAGGAGTTCACTTTCTGAATAGTAAGAATTATATGGGGAGGGGGGGAGGCCCCAGGGCTTTAGAGACGCTTAGGTGGGGCAAGGCTTTAAAAAGATTGGAATCCACTGATCTAGATGGCATCTCATGTGATCAACTTGACGAAGTCTTCAGGACGGCTTGGCTGGGCGACCTACCTGGTCAGCAAGGCCTTGGATTTCAGAGGTGGCTGGTTCCGGATCAGAAAGCCCCCCAGAACTCATGGTGCTCAAGTTCTTGGAGAAGCAGCCGTCAGACGGGTCTCTGGGTCTCTGAGTGAGGAGCCTGTGGGGCAGCCCAGACCTGGGCCTTTTATGGCCGGTCCAGGGAGTTGCCTGCTGTCGTCATGCGAGGCCGTCCATGTGTCTGGCCAGAGCAGTTCCGTCCATGGCCCTGCCCTCCTGGGTGTCGGTCAGAAGGAGGAGGAGAACAGGCCCCAGCCTGTCCGGGGCCCTTTTGCAAGAGGGAGGGGTGGGGCTGGGCCCCAGAGAGTGAGTCAGTGTCCGTCAAAGCAGAGATTGACAGGGAAGCAGCAGCCGATCTCGGGCGGGGCTGGGCTCCTGGAACCCCACCTGGCTCCTGCTCCACCTGCCAAGGGATGGAGGGACCCGGGCCAACCCCCCTCCCCTCCCTCCTGGAGAAAAAGCCTGGCTTCTCCTGCATCCAACCCACGAGGGGGGGCACACTCCCTACATGGCATTCCTCTGGAACCAACTCCCCCCGGAGATTAGAACTGCCCCTACTCTCCTTGCCTTTCGTAAGCTCCTTAAGACCCACCTGTGTCGCCAGGCATGGGGGAACTGAGACATCTCCCCTGGGCATATACAATTTATGAATGGTAGGTGTGTATGTATGTGTGTTTAGAAAATGGGGTCTTTTAAATGTTTTTAGTAGAAATTTAGATTTGTTGTAAACTGGTTTTTTTCACTTTGTTGTGAGCCGCCCCGAGTCTGCGGAGAGGGGCGGCATACAAATCTAAATAAACATAAACAAACAAACATTCCCCTTGGGGCAGTTGAGTAATGGCCTGAGTTTAAAGGGCTTAGGCATCTTGCCTTTGTCGTGGTCAGATCATTTTCTGCTGTGGCTTGATTTTAGGGCCCCAATCCACCCCCGCAGGAAGGGAGAACCTATGAGGGGGTTCCGCCCCAGACGCCTGGTGGACCCAATGGGCTTTCGGAGGCTGCTTGGGGAAATACTGTATTCGCTTACACACAATCCGGCGTAGTTTATTTATTTATTTATTTATTACTTAGATTTGTATGCCGCCCCTCTCCGAAGACTCGGGGCGGCTCACAACATGTAAAAAACAAATCATAAGCAATCAGACAATTTAAAATATTTAAATATTTAAAAAACCCCATATACTAACAGTCACACACACAGACATACCATGCATAAATTAAACGTGCCCAGGGGAGATGTTTCAGTTCCCCCATGCCTGACGGCAAAGGTGGGTTTTAAGGAGTTTACGGAAGGCAGGAAGAGTAGGGGCAGTTCTAATCTCCGGGGGGAGTTGGTTCCAGAGAGTCGGTGCCGCCACAGAGAAGGCTCTTCCCCTGGGGCCCGCCAACCGACATTGTTTAGTTGACGGGACCCGGAGAAGGCCCACTCTGTGGGACCTAATCGGTCGCTGGGATTCGTGCGGCAGGAGACGGTCTCGGAGATATTCTGGTCCGATGCCATGAAGGGCTTTAAAGGTCATAACCAACACTTTGAATTGTGACCGGAAATTGATCGGCAACCAATGCAGACTGCGGAGTGATGGTGAAACATGGGCATACCTGGGTAGGCCCATGACTGCTCTCGCAGCTGCATTTTGCACGATCTGAAGTTTCCGAACACTCTTCAAAGGTAGCCCCATGTAGAGAGCATTACAGTAGTCGAACCTCGAGGTGATGAGGGCATGAGTGACTGTGAGCAATGAGTCCCGGTCCAGATAGGGCCGCAACTGGTGCACCAGGCGAACCTGGGCAAACGCCCCCCTCGCCACAGCTGAGAGATGTTGTTCTAATGTGAGCTGTGGATCGAGGAGGACGCCCAAGTTGCGGACCCTCTCTGAGGGGGTCAATAATTCCCCCCCCAGGGTGATGGACGGACAGATGGGATTGTCCTTGGGAGGCAGAACCCACAGCCACTCCGTCTTATCCGGGTTGAGCTTGAGTCTGTTGACACCCATCCAGGCCCCAACAGCCTCCAGGCACCGGCACATCACTTCCACCGCTTCGTTGACTGGGCATGGGGTGGAGATGTAAAGCTGGGTATCATCCGCATATTGATGATACCTCACCCCATGTCCTTGGATGATCTCGCCCAGCGGTTTCATGTAGATGTTGAATAGCAGGGGGGAGAGGACCGACCCCTGAGGCACCCCACAAGGGAGAAACCTAGGAGTCGACCTCTGGCCCCCCACTAACACCGACTGCGACCGGCCAGAGAGGTAGGAGGAGAACCACTGAAGGACAGTGCCTCCCACTCCCAACCCCTCCAGCCGGTGCAGAAGGATACCATGGTCGATGGTATCGAAAGCCGCTGAGAGGTCAAGGAGCACCAGGACAGAGGATAAACCCCTGTCCCGGGCCCGCCAGAGATCATCCATCAACGCGACCAAAGCGGTTTCCGTGCTGTAACCGGTAGTTCCTAGTAGCAGCCACAAGAGGGGCTCTCGACCGAATCGTGCCTCCGCGACCTCTCTGTGACAGCAGTCCCGGAAGATCTCCGTGGTTTACCAAGGAAGTCCGGTGGATGGAGCATCAGAAGGGACGTCCAGGGGGGCAGCGGAGGGCCAGCAAATCTGGATCTGACTGAACACTACTAAGTTCTTATATTAAGACTTATTTAGTGGTGATCAAGGCGGCAAGATCTGCATATCTTTCTGCCCTGATTGTGCCAGCTGCCCTGTTGAGGGTCACTCGATCCCTCCTCAAGGGGGGGGGGAGTAGAGGATCCCTTATAGGGCAGCGCTCAAGACTTTAATAGGTTTTCCGCTGATAAAGTCGCTCAGATGCAGATGGACCTGGACTCCAATTGGGATGCAGTTTGACTGACAATGTGTCAGTCGAGATGACAGGCACCCGTCTTAGCCGGGTTAAGTGGGAAGAGGTTGACCTAGTGACACCTGAGGAAATGGACAAGGCCATTGGAGCTGTGAGCTCCTCCACCTGTTTATTGGACCCGTGTCCCTCCTGGCTGATCCCGTCAGGCTGCATCCATCAACGCTTCGCTGGGGGAGGGGTATTTCCCGTCTCCGTTAAAAGAGGTGGTGGTGTGTCCCCTCCTCAAGGAGCCTCCCCTGGATTCAACTAGAAACATAGAAGTCTGATGGCAGAAAAAGACCTCATGGTCCATCTAGTCTGCCCTTATACTATTTCCTGTATTTTATCTTAGAATGGATGGATGTTTATCCCAGGCATGTTTACATTCAGTTCCTGTGCATTTATCTACCATGTCTGCTGGGAGTTTGTTCCAAGGATCTACTACTCTTTCAGTAAAATAATATTTTCTCATGTTGCTTTTGATCTTTCCCCCAACTAACTTCAGATTGTGTCCCCTTGTTCTTGTGTTCACTTTCCTATTAAAAACACTTCCCTCCTGAACCTTATTTAACCCTTTAACATATTTAAAAGTTTCGATCATGTCCCCCCTTTCCCTTCTGTCCTCCAGACTATACAGATTGAGTTCATTGAGTCTTTCCTGATACATTTTATGCTTAAGACCTTCCACCATTCTTGTAGTCCATATTTGGACCCATTCAATTTTGTCAATATCTTTTTGTAGGTGAGGTCTCCAGAACTGAACACAGTATTCCAAATGTGGTCTCACCAGCACTCTATATAGCAGGATCATAATCTCCCTCTTCCTGCTTGTTATACCTCTAGCTATGCAGCCAAGCATCCTACTTGCTTTCCCTACCACCTGACTGCACTGTTCACCCATTTTGAGTCTGAAATAACTATCCCTAAATCCTTTTCTTCTGAAGTTTTTGCTAACACAGAACTGCCAATACAATACTCATATTGAGGATTCCTTTTCCCCAAGTGCATTATTTTACATTTGGAAGCATTAAACTGCAGTTTCCATTGCTTTGACCATTTATCTAGTAAAGCTAAATCATTTACCATATTACAGACCCCTCCAGGAATATCAACCCTATTGCACACTTTAGAGTCATTGGCAAATAGAGCCGCCCCGAGTTTTCGGAGAGGGGCGGCATATAAATCCAATAAATCTAAATAGGCAAACCTTCCCTACCAAACCTTCCCCTATGTCACTCACAAACATATTAAAAAGAATAGGACCCAGAACAGACCCTTGTGGCACACCGCTTGTAACCTGTCTCTGCTCAGAATACTCGCCATTAACAATAACTCTCTGATGTCTACGCTTCAGCCAGCTGCAAATCCATTGAACTATCCAGGGATTAAGTCCAATCTTCACTAATTTATCCATCAGCTCTTTATGTGGAACCGTATCAGAGGCTTTGCTGAAGTCCAGATAGGCAATATCCACGGCACCACCTTGATCCAACACCTTTGTGACATAGTCAAAGAAATCAATGAGATTAGTCTGACATGATTTGCCTTCAGTAAAGCCATGCTGATTTGGGTCCAATAAGTTATTGTTTTTTAGGTGCTGATTTATCCTCTTTTTGAGTAGAGTCTCCATCATTTTAACTACAACTGATGTCAAGCTAACTGGCCTGTAGTTACCAGCTTCTTCTCTACTGCCCTTCTTGTGAATAGGCACAACACTGGCCATTCTCCAATCCTCAGGAACATCTCCTGTTAACAGGGATTGGTTAAACAAATCAGTCAGGGGGGTAGCAATGACAGGTCTGAGTTCTTTAAGAATTCTGGGGTGGATGTCATCTGGACCCATTGCCTTATTTATCTTTAATCATTCAAGTTCTTCTAAGACATCGGCTTCTAAGATCACTGGAGCTGAATCCGTACAGCTGGAAGCAATGCTATATCCCTCTATAGTATTATTTTGTACGGTGTCTTTTGAGAAAACTGAACAGAAGTAGCTATTGAAATGGTCAGCGATCTCCTTATTCCCATCAATGCATGTATTATTCCCGGTACTAAGCTTCGTGATGCCACAGTTTTTCTTCTTCCTATCACTAATATATCTGAAAAAGGTTTTATCCCCCTTCTTTACAGATTTGGCAATTTCTTCCTCTTTTGAGGCTTTAGCAGCATGTATTATCTGTTTCGCCTCCTTCTGTCTCATTTTATACACCTCTCTATCAGCTATACTTCTATTTTAAATAACTGTCATCCAGTCTACAACCTCTCCTTTTTGGGGAAGGTTGTTGAGAAAGTGGTGATGCTCCAACTCCAGTGGTCCTTGGAAGAAGCTGATTATCTAGGCCCTTGGCAGTCTGGTTTCAGGCCCGGCTACAGTACCAAAATTACTTCGTTTGCACTGATGGATGATCTCTGGCAGGCCCGAGAGAGGGGTCATTCCACTATCCTGGTGCTCCTTGACCTCTTAGTGGCTTTCGATACCATCGACTATGGTATCCTTCTGCGGGAGTGGGAGGCACTAAAGGGCAGACAACAACTGTTCTTGTGCCTAGTTGTCTTGGTGTGCAGGGCTCTCTAGCGATGTTTTGAGGGGAGGAGTGAAAACAGTTTGTCCAGGATTTCAGGGGTCTGTAAACATTTTTCCTGCCCTTTTTTTGACATGTGCAGGTCCTCAGTGGGAGGCAGGTGGGCAGCCATTGTTTTTTCTGCAGTGCTGATTCTCCTCTGAGATCTGTGTCGGTCTTGTTGGGTTGCAGAACCGAACCAGACAGTGATGGAGGTGCAGATGAGAGACTCAGTGATTCCTCTGTAGAACTGGATCAGCAGCTCCTGGGGCAGTTGGAGCTTCCTGAGCTGGCGCAGAAAGAACATCCTTTGTGGTGATTTTTGGATGATGTTTTTGATGTTAGGAGACCATTCTAGGTCTGGAGATATGATAGAACCTAGAAATTTGAAGGTCTCCACTGTGGATATTGTGTTGTCTAGTATTGTGAGAGGTGGAAGGGTGGAAGGGTTTCTCCTAAAGTCTACCACCATTTCTACAGTTTTGAGTGTAGATTTTTCCGGTCGCTCCACAAAGTGAGATGTTCAACCTCCCGTTGGTATGCGATTTCATCGTTGTCTCAAATGAGAACAATTACTGTTGTATCATCTGCAAACTTCAATAATTAATGTTTAGTGGTTTGAATTAATGTTCAAACATCTGACAGGTCAGTGCCCAGAAGAAGAAAGAGTTGGGTCTGTTCCAGGGACATTGAGTTTTTCCATGGAAGAGTGATAACTCATGTGTCTCCTGAGAAATAAATCCGAGTCCAAGCCTCGGCCTTCTTCCACGTTCCAATTTTTTAGCAGAACCATGTTGGGCACAAACTGTTCTCAAACTCACACTAATGTTTGCTTCTGTTCTCCACCCAGGTAAAGGTTCATCCCTTGTCCCCACACGTTCATCACATGGATCACTCTGGTTCTCTCAGCGTCCACTTTCCACTCTTGTATTTCTGGCTGGTGCTGAACAAAAGATGACCTTGAATCTCGAATTTGTTACGGCTAGTCATTTCCCCTCTCATGCAAACACCCCTCCGCAATGTCCACAGTATTATTCTACTTGTCGCAGGCCAAACTCTCCAGGTCAAAACCATGGCTTTGGCCTGACACTCTGACCATCCAGGCAAGGAGGGGGGATTCTGGAAAGCGCTTGAGTGGCAGCACATCCATAGCTCGGTTCCAGATCTTCCTTGAGGTTCCATTGGTGGAAACTGAGATAAAGAGGGAGAGAAAGTGAACAAAGGCCCAGCTGAAAATGAGGGAGAGAGAGTTGAGAGATGAAATTCAGGAACTTCTTTCTTTTGTATTTCTGTTTTTAGGTTTGGCACCTCTACCCAAGAACTCCTCTACTTTAGAACTTTTCTAGATAAAAACCAGGTGTTCAAGATTTTTTTGCCTCCTCTGAAGAAGCATTTTCTACTTAAGAACCCAAGCCCGGAATAAATTCCCAGGAAATTTGAGAGTGACACGAAGGCCCAGCCAGTTTCCTGCCCTTCCCCCTTTAATCCTGGCCATCTTAGGCTTTTGTGGGCTGCCGGAGGAGCCTTTCGGTGGCGCTTAAGGAGGCTTTGGCAGCCCAGAGCGAACGGACTGTTTTCCTTTCTCTGGGCGCTTGGAGAGAAAATAAACCACTTTGCTGTGGCGACTCCCTTGTGCTGCCTCCCATACATTGGGCGCGAGGTCATCTCCCAGAGTGTCTGAAAGGCAAAAGGGGGCGCTTTGCCCCATCCAGATCAACTCAGCTTCAGCCAAACCGAGGAGTCACTACAGGGAAGGCCAGGCGCTGGCTACAAAGCAAGCGAGCGAGAGGAGAAGGGAGCCCTTCAGCATGGGAAGGAAGGGGACGCAGGGAGCAGCAGCAGCCGTTCGGCCAAAGGAGCAGGAGGTTCCCCCCTCTCGCCCTCCTGGGCTTCTCTCTCTGGCGCAGTGTATGGGAGGCAGCCTCACACCGGGTGCATGGGAGGCGCATGCTCCTCCTCACCGCCTCAGAGTCTTTCTTCTTTTTAAGCCTTAACTTTTGGGATTTTTTTTATTCCCCTCACCAATGTTCCCTCTAACATTTCTTCAGTGTGTGCGGAACGGTATAGTGTCTGAGCACCTGAATTTTTTTCACAGATGTCACCCAAGACAACAACGAAATCAGTGTTATTTGAAACTCAAAGTTATGTTAATTCAATGTACCCACTTAATTAAAAGCATTATACATCAGTATCACTTATAATACTGCATGCCTGCAATATTAAAATACTTGTATAGTGTTTACGGTAATGTACACACAGTTACTCACTGAAAGACTCACTCTGTCTCATCTTACAGTTTTTCACATCCAGGAATGGGCTGATTCTGACCACGCAACTACTATGATAGACATAGAAACATAGAAACATAAAAGACTGACGGCAGAAAAAGACCTCCTGGTCAATCTAGTCTGCCCTTATACTATTTCCTGTGTTTTATCTTAGGATGGATATATGTTTATCCCAGGCATGTTTAAATTCAGTTACTGTGGATTTACCAACCATGTCTGCTGGGAGTTTGTTCCAAGGATCTACTACTCTTTCAGTGAAATAATATTTCCTCACGTTGCTTCTGATCTTTCCCCCAGCTAACTTCAGATTGTCTCCCCTTGTTCTTGTGTTCACTTTCCTATTGAAAACACTTCCCTCCTGAACCTTATTTAACCCTTTAACATATTTAAATGTTTCGATCATGTCCCCCCTTTTCCTTCTGTCCTCCAGACTCTACAGATTGAGTTCATTAAGTCTTTCCTGATACGTTTTATGCTTAAGACCTTCCACCATTCTTGTAGCCCGTCTTTGGACCCGTTCAATTTTGTCAATATCTTTTTGTAGGTGAGGTCTCCAGAACTGAACACAATATTCCAAATGTGGTTTCACCAGCGCTCTATATAGCGGGATCATAATCTCCCTCTTCCTGCTTGTTATACCTCTAGCTATGCAGCCAAGCATCCTACTTGCTTTTCCTACTGCCCAACCACACTGCTCACCCATTTTGAGACTGTCAGAAATCACTATCCCTAAATCCTTCTCCTCTGAAGTTTTTGCTAACACAGAACTGCCAATGCAATACTCATATTGAGGATTCCTTTTCAGTCAGTAAAATAACTTCACATTTGAAGTACTGTATGTGGAAAAAATTCAGAATATTAGTTTCACAATTCATGTAAACATAATGATCTCTGCGCAGACCTATTTCAGGATCTGGCAAACAATGGAGGTCCACACTTAGGAGCCAGCACAGAGAGGGAACGTGGTTGATCAGTTTCATAGAGAACTAATAGACTTGTACCTTCTGCGTGGGAACATTTCAAAGATCACGGAGAGAAAACTAAGGAAGGTTCTGCTTTCCTCTCTCTGGGACCCATTAAATAGGCTGTATGAATGTTGTAAAATTAAGTTCACCAAAAATTAAGAATTACTACTGTGGAAGAAGGAGATGCAAGAGTTTATTCCTGCATACGTTTAATATTAACCACACCTTAAGAACTATCAAGTCACTAGGGATTAGTACAGTGCTCCACCTCTTACTGTTCAACCGTAAGAATGGAAAAAATGGTACAAATTTGTGCTTTTCTTGAGGCAGGGTCTTAAAGTTGCCAAGTTTGAAGACCTCTGCAATAGAAGGACAGAGACCTGGTTCCTTCTGTCTGGTGGCTAAGAAAAAAACCCTTGGTGAACTTTGGAACAGGGGGTCACGGGATTGAGCAGGTGTGTTTTCCAGCAGTTAAAGTGCGGCATTCCAGCCAGAGACGCCAGGCCTATGAGAGGACGGACGCTGTGTCCGACCCCAGCAGACTAGAGAGCGGACGGCCTTTTTCTTGGCTGATGATTCAAGTCTTGATTCCGGGGGGGAAGAAAGAGGACACATCACCCCCCCTTGCCCTTAGGAGGCTGGAGAGAGTGACCCACAAAGGCCCATCTCACCGCCACTTGCCGGACGATTCGTTTTGTGCCTCCTTCTCACTCCCAGGTTACTCCGTGTGGTTCTAGCCCTGAGGGGGGAGAAGGGGGGGTCAACTTCAATCAAGGTGAGGAAAATCAGTGTTTATATTGATCAATGTTTATATCATCTTACTTTCGTAGATGATCTTTTAATTTGTTGCAATACTGAAAGAGAGTACAAAGCAATTGCAGCACATCTAACCAGAAGAGTTGAAATCAAGGAACTGGGAGGCGTTTCCAGTTACCTAGGGGTGCAGATCCCAAGAGAAAAGGATGGGAGTTTTCTGCTGAGCCAAGGTCAGAAAATTGGGAATGACAGATTGCCACACTGCCAAGACGCCAATGGCAACTGATTTCCTTGGAAAGCAAGATGGAGACTGAACGGTTTGAAGACAACACCCAACACAGCGAAGCAAGCAGAGAGATGAGGCTTTTCGGATGAGGAGATAGGAAAATGTTCTGTGCCAACTCAGGAAGCTCCAACTGCCCCAGGAGCTGCTGATCCAGTTCTACAGAGGAACCACTGAGTCTGTCATCTGCACCTCCATCACTGTCTGGTTGGTTCTGCAACCCAAAAAGACCAACACAGACTTCGGAGGAGAATCAGAACTGCAGAAGAAACAATGGCTGCCCACCTGCCTTCCATTGAGGATTCATGTAGACTGCACAAGTCAAAAAGAGGGTGGAGAAAATATGTACTGACCCCTCGCATCCTGACACAAACTGTTTCAACTCCTACCCTCAAAACGTCACTACGGAGCAATGCACAACAAGACAACTAGACACAAGAAGAGTTTCTTCCCCAAACACCATCACTCTGCTAAACAAAGAATTCCCTCAACACTGTCAAACTATTTACTAAGCCTGCACTACTATAACTACTAGTTTTTTCTTATCACCCACCTCCCCCCACCTATGACTACATGACTGTAAGTTATTGCTTGTATCCTTAAGATTTTTTATTAATATTGATTGTTTCCTGGTTGCTTATTTGACCACAGTGACAATCATTAAGTGTTGGACCTCCTGATTCTTGACAAATGTATCTTTTGTTTTATGTCCACTGAGAGCATCTGCACCAAAGACAAATTCCTTGTGTGTCCAATCACACTTGGCCAATAAAGAATTCTATTCTATTCTATTCTATTCTATTCTATCCTATCCTATCTTATCCTATTCTATCCCATTCTATCCTATTCTATCCTAGCCTAGCCTTTTGTAAATGCCTTAAAACCCACCTTTGCCACCAGGCATGGGGGAATTGAGATATCTCCCCCGGGCCTATACAATTTATGTATGGTATGTGTGTATGTCTGCTTAATAACGGGTTTTTAAAATGTTTTTAAATTATTAGATTTGTCATGAATTGTTTTATGGCTTTGTGAGCTGCCCCGAGTCTACGGAGAGGGGCGGCATACAAATCTAATAAATAAATAAATGAATGAATAAATCCTATCCTATTCCATTCAATGTTCCCTCTAGTGGGTGGAAAAGTATAGTGTCCGAGCGGCACATTTGCAGGCCTGAGCACAGATGTCACCCAAAGCAACTTGTTGCGTAATTATTTGGGGCTCGGTGCTGGGGCAGAATAAGGTCCCTTCCCACTATGTTATTCTGTTATTTTATATTTCAATTAATATCATTATCCTCTTACAAATCCAGATAGGCCATCATGCCTACTCCTCCTTCTTATACATTCTTCTTAAAAGAAACTAAAAACTTTTATACAACCTTTTCCTAATTAATAGGGGGGGGGGGGAATTCCCTTCTTTTTTATTAAAAGAAATTAATAATAAAAACCCAAAATCAATTACTATTAAAACTTTAAAAACCAGCAAAACCAAAAGCACAACTATTAATATATCCATGCTTTAAAATCTTCATTTCTTCAATGTTTATCATAGTATTATAGTAATCTGATAATACTATGAAAATCTATCTGAACACCAATGCATCAATTAATATATTTCCATATTTACTTTTCTATAATTTCATTCAATATTTCCAAGTTCAATCAATTTTCAGGCAATGTGATAAATTAAATAAAGGGGAAATTCTCCCTCAAAACATCATAAATCTTTCTTGAAGAAAAACAGAGGCGTGGAGCATTTACAGAAGTTCAAAGAGAACCTGAGATTGGCGGTTTTAAGGGAAGACGGAAGTGAGTGCAATCAATCTCAATGAAATGCTGAAGGGACTGACCGTGGCCTCGGGAAAATTGAAACGAAACTGCTTCAAATTGCTACTGGCTTTGAACAAAGATTTCTGAGAGTGGAATCTGTATTGGAAAATCTTTCCTTAGATATTAAAACAGTTTAAAAAGGAGCAGATGTCTCCGCTGAAAAAAATTCAGAAATTAGAGCATCAAGTTAAAAGTCAGGATGTGATTTGTAAGCTATTGAATGATAGAATTGCCAATTTGGAGACCGTCAAGGGAGAAGAAATGTACGTCTGCGTGGTTTTAGACCTGATTTTGCTCCAGGCTTGAAATCAGCTGAAACAATTCTTGGTTGGATGAAAGCGCAGGGGACCCAGGTTGATTTTGATGATATTTTACGTGTTCATTGGAGCGTTCCACGTAGAAACCGGGAGAGGCAAAGAGACATTGTCATGGCCTTGGCCAGTGAGAAGAAAGCTGACATTATCCTATAAGTATTTGAAAAGTTGTGCCGGCCTTAATTAAGATGGAAACGAGCTAAGAGTTCTTAGAGTCTCTCCTGGGAAACTTTGAGAGTGAGAGCTGCTCTATGGCACCGGACCAGACTATCTCCGGGACCGCCTTCTGCCGCACGAATCCCAGCGGCCAGTTAGGTCCCACAGAGTGGGCCTTCTCCGGGTCCCGTCAACTAAACAATGTCGTTTGGCAGGACCCAGGAGAAGAGCCTTCTCTGTGGCGGCCCCGGCCCTCTAGAACCGACTCCCCCCGGAGATTAGAATTGCCCCCACCCTCCTTGCCTTTCGCAAGCTCCTTAAAACCCACCTCTGCCACCAGGCATGGGGGAACTGGGTTATTCTTTCCCCCTAGGCCTTTACACTTTTATGCATGGTATGTTTGTATGTATGTTTGGTTTTATAATAAGGGTTTTTTTAGTTGTTTTATTATTGGTTTGTTACATGCTGTTTTTATTACTGTTGTTAGCCGCCCCAGGTCTGCAGAGAGGGGCGGCATACAAATCCAATAAAACAACAATAACAACAAAAACAACAATAACAATAACAATAACATTTGTTTGTTTGTTTGTTTCTTTGTTTGTTTGATTGATTGTTTGATTGATTGATTGATTTTTATGCCACCCTTCTCCTTAGACTCAGGGCAGCTTACAACATGTTAGCAATAGCACATTTTAAACAGAGCTAGGCTATTGCCCTCACAATCCAGGTCCCCATTTGATCCACCTGGGAAGGATGGAAGGCTGAGTCAACCTTCAGCCGGTGATGAGATTTGAACCGCTGACCTGCAGATCTGCAGTCAGCCTCAGTGGCCTGCAGTACAGCACTCTACCTGCTGCTCCACCCCAGCTCTTAATAATAATATCTGAGGGTGAGGGGCTCAGGGTTTGCTGCAGAGCTTGAGCTGTAGAGGCTAAAGCCCCTTCCACAAGAATGCTGCTACCCTTCAAAAAGACCTTGACCATGTAGCAAAATAGTCAAACAACTTCAAATCTCCACCAACAAATACTCTGTCCTTTGACAAAAAGAATCAGAATACAGAATACAAACATGGAGGAAAATGGACTTGTAGACGACCCTCACTCTGTCAAAGACCTTGAAGGACTCATGTCCAATGACCTAAGGGCCAGAGCCCCCTGCAACAACATCCTATTTTCTTCTTTTATCGTTGCTTTTTAAACTTCTGTTGTGCTTATACCAACTCCTGCTGTCCTTAACTCTGCAAGCGCCAGGAGCGGCTGTCCAGGGACGGAGTGTCCAGGGAGCCCGGCCCTTCCTTCCGGCCCTGGGGGGACAGGAGAGCCGGTGCTGCTGCAGGAAGCCCAGAGGGATCTCATGGCTCTCCTTAAAGGAGCAGCGTGGCCGGGGATCCTGCAGGAGTGGACCTCGCAGGCGGAGGCAGGTGAGAGCTGCTGCCCAGCCAGGTGAGGGGGGGCAGGGCCCACCTGAAGGCAGGAACGGGCGGCTCCTCCACAGGGTCGGCCTCGGCAGGCACTGGATCAGTGTGCAGGCGGGGAGACCGGCCGGTGGGCCCCCTCGGCCCCCTCTCTTTCATCTTGATTCCCAGGGAGACAGTTTCTCACATCTCGTTTCTCACCCCATTGGTTGACAACGTCTTCATCCACCCGTTCTGTGCTTTGTTAGCTTCGGGTTGCTTTTTTCACCCCCTCCCTCCCTCCCTCCCCATGATCTCATGCAGCCCCCCCCTTCCTTCTCCTTGTGGGGTGGGGGGCTCCTTGGCCTGTGAGGCCCCCTGGGCTTCTCTCCCCCCCCCCCCCGGCTGCTGCTGTGTGTGGCTGCATCTCAGCTGCCCCAAAGCCACACACACCCCCGGACAGAGCCCACCTGCTTTGCATCCACCTGTTGACTTATTGACAGTAAGGGGATTGATTGATTGGTTTTTATTTATTTATTTATTTATTTATTTATCTGTCAATCAAGTATAGGATAGTAGTTTATATGAACATAACATAGAAAGTAATGATAACAGAGGACAATAGGGGACAGGGGCAGTAGGCACACTGGTGCACTTATGCGCCCCCCTTACAGTCCCCTTAGAAAGGGGGGGAGGTCAAGAGTAGACCATCTGAGGTTGAGGATTTTGGGGTTTGGGGAAGAAGCCACAGAGTCGGGGGGTGAGTTCCAGGCGTTGGTCCCTCTGTGGCTGAAGTCGTATTTTCTGCAGCCGAGTTTGGAGCGGTTCACATGGAGTCTGAATCTGTTATGTGCTTGTGTGTTGTTGCAGTTGAAGATGTTGATGTAACCGCCCGTCTTACAGCCAATTCCAGGTGAGTCCCAATCAAAAGCTAAATTGTCTGACCAGAGGTGAAAGATTGAATCCTATACCTGGAATAATGGGACGGTTCCTGGAGATACTTAGTCCAACAGTGAAGATCTGACTAGGACATTTCTGACAAATGGACCCCAACCTCCGTCAAGGGGAGCTGGACTTTGTGCTTCGGTGGGCGTCCCCACCCTGACTCCCCCACTCCTCAAAACCTGCCTGTTTTAGCAGCTGCGTCCCCCTGGGGCGGGGGGGGGGGCAGGCGAAGTGGGTTCTTCCATGACTTACAATCCTGAGGAATTCTGGGAGTTGAAGTCCATTTGTCATAGAAGGGCCCACTTGGCCCACCCCTGCCCTGGGGGCTCATGGCCAGCTTGTGACTGACTGGCATATCCAGATGTTTTCCATCTGGGCTCCTTGCAAGCCACTTTTCTTGCTGCAGAAGAGACATCTGGGTGAGACAGAAGGAGGCACATGAGGGACACATAAAATGATGCCTTGAATGGACAGGGGTGGTGGTGGGTGGAGGACAGGACCCCTCAGGGTTGTCTGACCAAGGGGGGGCTGCTGCCTGGATGGGGGGGGGGAGAGGCAGTGGGGGAGCGAAAACGGAGCTGCACCCCAGAGCCCCCAATTTGCCCTGAAAGATGAGAGAAAAGGCAGGGGGTCCTGCCTCAGCCCCTCCCTGTCTCTGACGTACCTGGAGCAGAGAGTCAGGTGATCCGGCGGAAGGAGATTCCAGGCAGGGGTCGCAGGAAACCCCCTGATGCCCTTGCGCAGCCAAAGCCAAAGCGGCGAATGGAAGACCCTCAGCAGAACCTCCAGCGCTGGAGATCCGGAAAGAGCCGGAGTCCCCCAGCCTCTCAGCCTCACCCAGGGGTCTGTGGGGACGGAAGGACCACCACCCCGGAGGACGTCATCGCAGTGGAGAGGGTCTCTTCTGTACCACATCGGTCTAAGGAGCGTCTCTGCGGATGTCCTTCCCCTGGGCTTCCCATTGAGGAGTCTGGCCACTGGTCACCCTGGCCAAGAGCCTCTGGACAACGGAGATGGCCGAGCACCGCCCAGGTGGTCAAGGTCAAGGAAGCAAGGAGGGCTGATGCCAGGAGGGCCTCTTAAAGGCTCGTCTGGGGCTAAATGCAGAATCTTGGACAGCTGGCCGGACATTTTCGCCCGAGACCCTTCCCCATCTTCTTCTGGCCGTTTCTGAGGCTCCTTTCCCTGCTCCCCTCAATCCCTCTCGACCCTTCCTACGTCTAGATGGAACCTTTTGTCCCGCAAAGGTCGTGTTCATGTAGAGTGTTGAGGTTGTGTGAACCGTTTCCTTTGGTCCCTTGCAGTGAAATCGTGGAGGGGGGTTGGACTAGAAGACCTCCAAGGTCCCTTCCAGCTCTGTTGTTGTTGTTGTTAATTGTTGTTGTTGTTAATTGTTGTTGTTGTTGTTGTCAGCTAGGATCGAGCGTAGCTAGAAGGTGAAGCAATGCCTGGACATTGACCAACCACCTTCCATGGTCACTTCAGCCCATTCAGTCGCTTCAACTCAAGGCAACCTTGTGTCCATCATGACCCGGCCCAACCACACAGAGGTGGACATCCCTCCGTCCTTCTTCTTGGTGGGGATCCCAGGGCTGGAGGCTGCTCACTCCTGGCTGGCCCTTCCCTTCTGCATGGCCTACCTGCTGACCCTCGCAGGGAACGGGGTCGTGTTCCTTATCGTCCACATGGAGAACAGCCTCCATCAGCCCATGTACATGTTCCTGGCCATGCTTTCCCTGGTGGACATTGGGCTGTCCAGCTCCACCGTCCCCAAGATGCTCGCCATCTTCTGGCTAGGGGCCCATGACATTGCCTTCGACGCTTGCTTGACCCAGATGTTCTTCATCCACGCCTTCAGCGCCCTGGAGTCCGGTCTTCTGGTGGCCATGGCCGTGGATCGCTACGTGGCTGTGTGTTGGCCGCTGCGGTACACAACTATCCTCACCGGCTTCACCATTGCCAAACTGGGCCTGGCCATCATTGTCCGGGCAGTGGTGCTCCTCGTCCCCTTAGTCCTAATGGTGATGCGCCTGCACTTTTGCCGGACGTGGGTCATTGTCCACTCCTACTGTGAGCACATGGCCCTAGTCAAGCTGGCCTGCGGGGACACCAGGGTCAACAGCGCCTACGGCTTGGTGGTGGTTGCCGCAGTCGTTGGGCTGGACATAGCCCTCGTCTCCTTCTCCTACTTCCTCATACTCGGGACAGTCTTCCGGCTCCCGTCCAAGGATGGCCGCCGGAAGACACTGGGCACCTGCAGCGCCCACCTGGGTGTGACCCTCCTGTTCTACACCCCGGCTCTCTTCTCCTTCCTCACCCACCGCTTCGGCCATGGGGTGGCTCCCTCCACCCGGGTCCTGCTCGCCAGCCTCTACCTCTCGCTGCCCCCCGCGCTGAACCCCCTCGTGTACGGCTGGCGGACAAAGGCCATCAGAGAAAAAATCCTCCAGCTCTGCAAGACATAGCAGTGGCCGAAGTGGCGGTTCATGCAACGTGACTTCTGGGGGGGAGGTCTCAGGACCACCACGAAAGCGGACAAAGGCCATCAGAGAAAAAATCCTCCAGCTCTGCAAGACGTGACAGTGGCCGAAGTGGCGGTTCATGCAACGTGACTTCTGGGGGGGAGGTCTCAGGACCACCACGAAAGCGGACAAAGGCCATCAGAGAAAAAATCCTCCAGCTCTGCAAGACGTGACAGTGGCCGAAGTGGCGGTTCATGCAACGTGACTTCTGGGGGGGAGGTCTCAGGACCACCACGAAAGCAGCGAGCAATTTCCCCACATTTCCTGCTCTTCAGAGTCGCAGGGTGTCCGGGGGGGGAAGAATTTTTGAAATTCTCTGATATTTCCCCCACATAGAAACATAGAAACATAGAAGACTGGTGGCAGAAAAAGACCTCCTGGTCCATCTAGTCTGCCCTTATACTATTTCCTGTATTTTATCTTAGGATGGATCTATGTTTATCCCAGGCATGTTTACATTCAATGACTGTGGATTTATCTACCACGTCTGCTGGAAGTTTGTTCCAAGGATCTACTACTCTTTCAGTGAAATAATATTTTCTCATGTTGCTTTTGATCTTTCCTCCAACCTGTAACGTGCGATCCAGTTAAGGCCGCGGCCATAGATGACGTCACACCAAACGGCCGAGCCCTGGAGAAATATCGGGAGCTGGGAAAGCAGGTTGTGCCACAGTTTAGCTCATTTTTCTCTGACTCTGCCAGGCAGCGCAATCCGGGGGCTTTTTTTACATGGTTTTTCCCTGACTTTTGAACATTTTAATAGAGTTTGGGGTTTTTATCCTGATTTATTCCATTTATTAAAAGATGTATTGTTATGTTTTTTGATACGTTGCGAGCTGCCCCGAGTCTTCGGAGAGGGGCGGCATACAAATCCAATAAATAAATAAATAATAAATAATAATTCCCTCATATTTCCCGAACCGCCGATTTCCCTGATCAATTCCCTGATATTCCCCTGTTTCCCAGGTGTGGTGGTGAGGGTCCCTCGTCTTTGGATAACACAGTTTGCCAGAAGGCAACTTGGGTTGTAGGCAGCTCACGGCTGTAAACGAATGGAGAGTTTGTTTAGGTCCTGATGTCCATCCCATGTCGGACACTTGAAGCTGGTAACACTGGCGGTCAGTGGAAGCCGGTGGGCTAGGCAAGGCCCCCAATTCAGGCTCCGTTCTCTAGGTGAGCTCGTGTGTGTCTTTGGAGGGGCCCCTCCCTCTAAGCTCCTTCTCGGCCTCCCAGCTGCAGCATCCAAGCTCCCCACAGCCCCCACCGGCCTTCAGGGGCAGAGCAAGGAGGGTCTCCGGCCCATGCTCACCACCTCACAAAGGGTGGACGCAGGGCAGAGAGTGCGAGTTTTGCTCTCCCTGCTGAGGGGGTTCCCATTACCAGGAAGGACGGGAGGCCAGAGCGAGAGCAGGGAGGCTGGGGGGCCTGGAGGGGAAGGGAGGGGGGAGGGGAGGGGGGGGAGGGGGGTTAGTGTCCGAGCTTTGGGCTCCCCTCCACACATGCACTTCTTTTCTGCCCTTGCGCCTCGCTCGCTTTCACTCCTCTTGCACTTTTCACAACCCTCCTTTTAAAAAGCCCATTAAAAAGAGAAAGAAAGAAGAATCCCTCAACCAGAGCAGAGTTTGCACCACAGACGCTGCCCTGTCTCTCTCCTTCTACTCTGATTCCTGCCAGGGACCTTGTAGGTCATCTAGTCCAGCCCCCTGCTCAAGCAGGAGACCCAACACCAGGGAGGGAGAACCTTTTCCCCCTCAGGTGCCGAAAGAGCGTGAGTGTGCACTGTCATGCATGTGCGAGTGCCCACACCCATAATTCAATGCCTGGGGAGGGCGAAAACAGCTCCCCACACATCCCCCTGGGGGCCCCCTGGAGGCTGGAAACGGCCTCTCTCCCAACTTCTGGTGGGCCCAGCAGGCTCGTATTTCACCCTTCCCAGGCCCCAAAGGCTTCCCTGGAGCCGGGGGGTGGGTAAAAGTGCCCTCCCCCCCCATCCTCCCCCCCCCCCCCGTAGGCTCTCTGGACGCCAAAAACGCCCTCCCAGAGCCTCTGTGCCAGCCAAAAGTCAGCTGGCCGGCCATACACGTGGAGGTTGGAGCTGCGCTGGGGCAACAGCTCGCATGCCGGCAGATATGGTTCCATCGTGCCACCTGTGCCACCCCTGCCATGGGTTTCCCATCACTGCCCTACACCATTTCGGACAAATGGCCATCAATCCCCCCTTGAAAGATTCAGCCTCTGCAGGCAATATTTATTATAATAATAAAATATTTATTATTTTATTTTATTATGATTATTCCTAATTTCCAGCCCTTTGTCTCTTCTCTCCTTTCAATTTCTCTCTCTCTCTCTCTCTCTCTCTCTCCTTCTGTCCTTCATCTCATTAATTTCATGAATTCCGCTCCGAGTCTCCAGAGATGGACAGCATACAAATCTAATTAAATTGGTTTCCACACATTGCTTCTTACTCTGCCTTCAGATGCTTTGGAGACTAGGTTGATCCCCCTCTTCTCTATGACAGCCCCTCAAATATTGAAAGACAGCTGTCATGTCACCCCGGTCCTTCTTTTTATTAGAAAAGTTAGAACAATTGATCAGTGGAACAGAAGTTGCCTCCAACACTGGAAGTTTTTAAGCAGATGTTGGATGACCCTCTGTCTGAAGCAGTGTAGGGCTTCCTGCCCGAGGAGGGGGCTGGACTAGGAGGCCTCCAAGGTCCCTTCCGACTCTGCTGTTATTCTATTCTATGAATCTAGACAGGCCCAAGAGTGGAGCAGCTTGTCAGCAGAGGTTGTGAGAGCCCAACACTTGCGACCTTCAAGGGAAGACTGGACTGCCTTCTGCCTCAAAGTGGGGTAGGGACTCCTGCTTGAGTGGAGGGGGGCTGGACTAGATGACCTGCAAGGCCCCTTCCAACTCTAATAATAAATTTAAAGTCCAGCCACTGTTCTTAATACATGTTAACTGTTCTCCAGTCCCCTAATCATCTTTGTCGCTCTTCTCTGCACCTTTCTCAAGATCTTTTTATAACTAGATGAGAGATAACTAGACGCAGCGTTGAAGAGGATTGTGATGTCACTTTTATGAGGAAAGAACAACAAGGATACGATGGTTTGCAACTGTTGTGAGGACGGTTGGAAATCACATTTTATTCTTTTATATTGACTGAGGCCACCAGGAATTGGGCAGCTAAGAAGTTAAATCAATTAAAATTAAATTAATTGTTCTGGTGGTCCAGAAACTCCCCCTTCGTTCTGGGTTGGGCTTCCTGCCTGATCCTCCTTCTCCCACCCTCAGGGGGGGGGCTTTGGGGAGCAGCTGGATGCCGTCCTGTCCGCAGCAGCTCCTCCAACCCTGGAAGGCGGCTATCCAGCTGGCCTTGCACCCTCTTCCGCCAGGTCAGACGTCCTCAGTGCCTGCCACCCAACGGGGGTGGGGGTGGGGGGTGTTGTTCTCCTGCATGGAGGCGGTGGAGTCATTGCAACCGGACGTCTTGCCTCGCCTGACAGTGTCCAGGCGTGAATTCATGCACCCAGCCCCGCTGCTCCCTCCGGCCTCTGTGGGGCAGCCATGGGCCACAACACCAATAAAATCCCCAAACAAACATTCATCCAATCACCTCCATCTCTCTGGGGCCAGGAGGGGAGACGGGTGGCCCTGGGGGGCGGGAGTGCCATCCCTCCTCCGGGCGACTCAGCAGCCCTGCCATCCCCCAGGGAAACTCCGGGGGGCGCCAGGCCATAAAAGCCGCTCCTTCTGGGGCAGGTGGCGCAGAGACACAGGTGGGAGCAGCCGCCTTCCTGGTCCGGGTGGATGCAGCTGCCGGCAGACGCTCCCCTCTGGCAGGCCGGCTGCCCGGTTCCATGGCTGAGCCCAGCTGGCAGGCGCTCTCTCCAGGTGAGTGGGCAGGGCGGGGGTGGAGAGGCTGTGGGGGGGTCCTGGCAAGGTGGGGGGGGTGTCAGCCGCTGCATTTATTTATTCATTTTTGAACCTGCACGCTGCCTTCTCTCCAGTCGGCTCACAGGGAACTAAAATGCCCCATTAAGCATCAAAGCCACAGACAGGGCTCTTCATTTAAAGTTTGAAACATCCGTTCACCTTCCTGCTGGTTTGAGCAAATGACAGATACACGAGGGACGAGAGCCGGACAACGCCTGTGCTCAGGAAGGCCACTTTGGTACCCTTAAAGGTGCCTGTTGCCTGAAGGCTATGACTGCCCCCCCCCGCCCCCACTGGCACACCTGTCTCTGAAGGGCCAGGCAGAGGCCGTGGCGGAGGGGTGGGAAGGCTGTGGCTTTAGACTGCCCTGCTTTGCGTCCACCTGACACCCGGTCCAACAGTAAGCAGGGAAGGTGTAAACTAAACGGGGGAGGAAGGGGCAGCCAGGTTGCCTGTGCATCGGGGGGGGGGTTGTGGCTGCACGTGAGAATGGTGGGGGCAGGCAAGGAGGCTCAGAAACCCTTGAGGTGCCAAAGATGGTCAGGGGGCTGGAGGCTGAAACACACAAAGAGGAGCAGGGACCGGGCACGGCTGGGTGAATGGAACGAGGGACCAAGGGGGGCCGGAGAGCCCTCTTCCGGGATCTCAGGGGCTGCCCCAGAGAAGAGGAGGGGGCTCAATATATTCTCCAAAACCCCCAAGGCAGGAGAAGAAGCCATGGAGGGCAACTAATCAAGGGGAGCAGCAACCTGGGATCGAGGAGAAACTTCCTCCCAGTGGGAACGATGAATCGGGGGAAGGGCTTCAGAAGAGAAGGATTTAGGGGTCGTGATTTCTGACAGTCTCAAAATGGGTGGACAGTGCAGTCAGGTGGTAGGGAAAGCGAGTAGGATAGTTGGCTGCATAGCTAGAAGTATCACAAGCAGGAAGAGGGAGATTGTGATCCCCTTATATAGAGCACTGGTGAGACCACATTTGGAGTAATACTGTGTCCAGTTCTGGAGACCTCACCTACAAAAAGATATTGACAAAATTGAACGGGTCCAAAGACAGGCTACAAGAATGGTGGAAGATCTTACGTATAAAACGTATCAGGAAAGACTTAATGAACTCAGTCTATAGAGTCTGGAGGACAGAAGGAAAAGGGGGGACATGATCGAAACATTTAAATATGTTAAAGGGTTAAATAAGGTCCAGGAGGGAAGTGTTATTAATAGGAAAGTGAACACAAGAACAAGGGGACACAATCTGAAGATAGTTGGAAGAAAGATCAAAAGCAACATGAGAAAACATTATTTTACTGAAAGAGTCGTAGATCCTTGGAAGAAACTTCCAGCAGACGTGGTTGGTAAATCCACAGGAACTGAATGTAAACATGCCTGGGATAAAAACAGATCCATCCTAAGATAAAATACAGAAAATAGTATAAGGGGAGATAAGATGGACCACGAGGTCTTTTTCTGCCATCAGACTTCTATGTTTCTATGTTTTTTATGTTTCTAGGGCTGGCCACAAGAAAGTGGTGGGTGCCTTTTAAGAAGAGATTGGTCACCCATTGGTCTGAAATGGCCTAGGGGTTCCTACTTGAGCAGGGCTTGGACTAGAAGACCCCCAAGGTCCCTTTGGTCATTCTGAACACACTGTGGATGGTTGGCAAACAGCAAGCGCCAGAAATCCTGATTTGGGAACATAAGCATCAAACCAAATCAAATCATGTGCGATGTATGTGCGCAGTGAAATTGAATGAGCCTCACTTGCTGCTCCCAGGCTGGACACACCCAATGCACCTCAAGAACTCACGAACTCAAAGAACCCCCTCAACCCAAACAAGGGGCAATTGTCACATATTCCCATTGCATCGGAATCAATCAGTCTCCAGAGGTCCCAGGTTCCCCAGAGCATAAAGCCCCCCAGCCACATCCCCATAGATATAGAATAATAATAATAATGTAGTATAGTATAGTGTCGTGTCGTATGGTACGGTACAGTACGGTAAGGTACGATACAATACTATACTATACTATACTATACTATACTATACTATACTATACTATACTATACTATACCATGTTATGTTATGTTATATTATATTATATTATATTATATTATATTATATTATATTATATTATATTATATTATATTATATTATATTATATTATATTATATTATATTATATTATATTATATTATATTATATTATATTATATTATATTATATTATATTATATTATATTATATTATATTATATTAT
The DNA here is from genome assembly GCF_031021105.1 of Erythrolamprus reginae. Taxonomy (NCBI): domain Eukaryota; kingdom Metazoa; phylum Chordata; class Lepidosauria; order Squamata; family Dipsadidae; genus Erythrolamprus; species Erythrolamprus reginae. The sequence continues at coordinate 466,276 of NC_091953.1, forward strand.
ATTATATTATATTATATTATATTATATTATATTATATTATATTATATGCCAGTATAATCCCTAACCCTGTTCTATTTTATTCTTTCTAATTTCTACTCTGTTCTATTCTAAAAAAAGCCCCTATGCTGCATGTTGCAGTGGACCTGCAAGTCTATCGTATTAAACCTAATTGTGGTGTTGTGTTGTGTCCAGAAGTCTGACCGCCCTGGGAGAAGAGCTATTTTTTCAGCCTGTCCCTTTGGCTGGCTGTGCTTCTGTCCCTCCTGCCTGAGGGTCCGAGGGTAAAGAAGGGCTGACCAGGGTGCGAATCATCCCTGAGGATTTTCTTCACTCTGCTAAGGTCATTTCATGGGGGGGAGGGGCAGCTGGTCTTTTGTGCTGCGCTCATCACCCCCCGCAATGCCTTTCTCTCTGTGGCTGTCCAGCCAGCACCCCAGACCGTAACACAATAGGTGAGGAGGCTTTCTGTCGTAGATCGGTCAAAGGAGGTCATTGCTGGTCATTGCTTCCGCCAGGCCCGAGAGAGAAATGGGGCCTCTGGCCACCTGGGACGGGTCATCTTCCCAGGTGAGGTCTTGGCTCAGGTGAACTCCCAGGAACTCGAAAGAGGCATCAGGAAGTCCTGGTGAGATGAGAACGCGTGAGAGAAGGGACCGAAGCCAACCCAACGAAACGAAAGCTGGTTGGAGAAGACGCCCAGAACTTCTCCTGTTGGAAGCCTCTGGGCCGAAGGGGGGGCGGGGGGGGGGGCCAGGAGGTGCCCAATGGAATGGAAGCAATGGGGCGGGTCCAGTCTAGGGAAAAGAAGAATCGGGGGAGGGGGATATAAAAGCAGCCATTGTCTAAAGGGCAGCCCCAAAGAAGGCAGTGGACAGAGAGAAGGAGGGAAGCAACCTAGGACTAAGGAGAAACTCCATGATAGTTAAAACAATTCACATGTGGAACCTGAAGTAGACCCAGAGGTAGGGTTAGTTGAGAACGGTACGTTTATTCAGCTCAGAAATAGGTAAGTGACTTTCAGCTAGTACCGTCTGCTCTGCTTGGGAGAAACCGCTTCTTTTATACATTTGCGGTTCCCGCCAAAGCAAGAGCAGCGCGCGTCTGAGCCAATCAGGAGCGACTTCCTGATTCTAGCTCAGACAGCGCTTTAACAAAGAACAAACTATTTACAGAGATACAAGGTAGCCATTACAGGATACAACACCCCTCCCTCCTTAGTTTGGATACATCCATCATGAAAGCCATGTGACGAAGTCGTCCAATCTGTTGGGTCTCCGCGAGGCTCGCTCCGACCTGCGTAGTTCAGTTGCGTCCTCGCTACCGACGGTGGAGGTCGGTTCGCTGTTGCTCCCCCGGCGCGGCTGGGGCCTGGTTTGGGCTCCGGCCTGTTGATTCGGCCTGGCAGGCACAACGCTGGCTTCGGAGGAGGACGATGGTTCGGCGTCGCTGGAGGATTCTCCCTGACCCGATAAGTCCATTTGAATGACTATTAAATCGGGTTGCGTGTTAACGTCTGTTGAAATGGGAGAGTCTTTGTCAGCGGTTTGCTCCAGGGGGTTTTCCATGCGTTTCCGAATGTGGTCAATGTGCCGCTTCCACATTCGACCATCCTCCAGTTTTACCAAATATGTTTTAGGAGCATTTTGTTTAACAATAATTCCCTTCATCCAGTTTGCACCCCCATCGAAATTTTTTACAAACACATTTTGTCCCAAATACATTTGTCTTTCAGGGTTTACAAACATTGGGTTATTAGTACAAAACTTTGGGTGTAACCTATCCAGTGGGGACCTTAATTTCCTTCCCATTAGTAACTCAGCAGGACTCACGTGCGTGTGAGAGTTTGGGGTAATGTGCTGGGTTAATAAGAACTGGTCCAAATTCTGTTGTACATCTCCAGGGCCTGACCTGCGCAATGCTTCCTTAGCCACGCGAACATAACGTTCTGCCAACCCGTTAGCCCAGGGCGAGTAAGGTGAGATGAGTGCATGTCTGACTCCTAGGTTATCTAAGAACAATTCAAACTGCCTGGCCGTTAATTGAGGCCCATTGTCAGACACTAGGATATCAGGGCAACCATGGGTAGCAAACAGCCTGCGCAGCACCTTGATGGTGACACTTGTGGTTATGTTGTTCATTGCTATGATTTCCACCCATTTGGAAAATGCATCAACCACTATTAAAAAGTATTGTGACCCCACTGGCCCTGCGAAATCAATATGGACCCTGGACCATGGCCCTGCAGGTCGCTCCCACTCTGCTGGAGTTGTTTTGGGGGGGTTAGGCCATGATTCTTGGCATGGGTCACATTTGGCTACCCAGTTTTCAATATCAGCATCCAAACCTGGCCACCATAAATGCCCTCTAGCTAGGCCTTTCATCCTGACAATCCCAGGATGGCCCACATGTAACATTTCAAGTACCTTTACTCTTAGGCTTTTAGGAATGATCACTCTATCCCCCCACAACAGACAACCTTTTACATATGACAATTCAAGTGACTGGTTTTGAAGTCACACAATTCAGGTTTCACAGAGTCATTTTGCCATCCCTTAAGTACACAGTTGACCACCTGTTTTAGGATTGGATCTTGCTGCGTATGTGCAGCCACCTCCCTTGCAGTAGTTAGTGGGTTGTCTTCGAGCTCTATCATTAAGACATCCGCAGATGGGGCAGGGTCCTCCACTAACTCTGCCATGGGGCACCTACTGAGGCCATCTGCGTGGTTGATGGTTTTATCCCCTTTATGGATGAGCTCGTACTGGTATCCTGAGAGGAAAAGGGCCCATCTAATTAATCTTGGGGACATAAATGGAGGAGTAGGCTTGTTAGGGGCTAAAAGGCCTAATAAGGGCTTGTGGTTGGTAACCAATTCGAAACTCCTCCGAAAAAGGTAATTATGAAACTTCTTCACCCCTGCCACTAACGCTAGAGCCTCCTTATCTAGTTGGCTATAATTCCTTTCAGTATTGGTCATTGTTCTGGAAAAGAAAGCAATTGGGGCCTCTGTTTTGTTAGGCAAAACGTGAGCCAAGACTCCTCCCATGCCGTACGGGGAACCGTCGCACGTAAGCCTGATAGGTAGCGAAGTACTATACTGGACTACCACACTTTTAGAAGTTAGTAGTTGTTTTATTTGTACAAAGGCTTCGTGTTCAGTGCTCCCCCATGTCCAAGGGGTTTCTTTCTGGAGCAAGCGGTGTAGAGGCTCTGCTGCTGTTGCCTTCTGTTTTAAAAAGACGGAGTAAAAATTAAGAAGGCCTAAAAAAGCTTGCAATTCAGTCTTATTTTGTGGCTCTGGGGCTTCTCTAATGGCTCTCAGTTTCTCAGTCGTGGGGTGGATACCTTCCTTGTCGATTTTATAACCTAGGAATTCTACACTGTTGGTTCCCCAGATGCATTTATCAGGCTTAATTCTCAACCCTTTGTCTTGAAGTCTCTGAAGTACTTCCCTTATCCTTTTGTTGAGCTGTTCTTGGTTTTCCCCTGCAATTAAGATGTCATCAAAATAGGGAATGGCCCCTTTAATCCCTGATAACAATCTTTCCATTATGCTTTGGAATATCCCTGGGGCTATGCTTACTCCAAACTGTAATCTGGTACATTTAAAGGCACCCCTGTGGGTCACAATCGTTTGCGCGTTTGCTGTCGCTTCATCGACAGGCAGCTGCTGATAAGCTTGCGCAAGATCGATCTTTGCAAACCTTTTCCCTTCCCCCAGGGAGTGCAGGAGTTGTTGTACCACCGGAATGGGGTAAGGGTGGTGTTGGAGGGCCTTATTTAGCGTAGATTTATAGTCAGCGCAAACTCTTAAGGAGCCATCCGGTTTTAGAGGCGTGACTATGGGTGTTTCCCATGGTCCCTGCTCCACAGGAACTAAAATGCCTTGGTTTATGAGCTTATCCAGCTGCAGGTCAAGTTTGGGAAGTAGCGGAAGGGGTACCCTGCAAGGTTTGAGCCGGACAGGCGGGACCTTGGGGTCAACGAGATGGGGGGCCCTTTATACGACCCCAAGGTGGGGCTAAACACTTCAGGGAACTCTTGTAAAAAGTTAGGCATGCTATCACAGTTAACAGTACAAATACCAGAAATTTCAATTCCCAAAGGTTCCATCCAAGCCAACCCCAGGAGAGAGTGCTTAGCCCCTGTAACAACAATCATAGGTAGGGTACATTTAACATTCTTTTTTTTTTTTTTTTTTTTAATAAATTTTATTATTAAAATGTAAACATATACATCATATATACAACATATGGTACAATGAAAGAAGACAAAAAACAAAAAACAAAACATACAAACAAAAACAAAACTGGTAACAATATCGGCGAATAAGCAGGGGGGTTGAGTTGAAAACGAAAATTAGGTCAAGATATTATTGCTCAGTAACATATTTCGGCTAGATTATCAAAAATGATAAATACCAGTGTTGCGTTTACAAATCTTGTTAAGAAGTTATCAGTAATAGTGGTAAGTTTACATAATTAAATACATATACAGACTCGTGTAATAATATTAGATAATAAAGTCCTTTATACCGGAATTGTGTCAGTTCATTTTTTTTTTCCCTTAAAGCCTATTGGTCTCTCTGTTGCTACCTATCCATTTATAGAGAGGGTCCCAACAGTTGTTAAACGTATCTAACGGTTCGTTCCTGACTAATAGGGTCAGTTTTGACATTTCTGCGCAGTACATTATTTTCCTTAATATTGCTTCATTTGGGGGAAGGTCTTCATTTTTCCACCACTGCGCGTAAGTTAGTCTTGCTGCGGTAGTTAAGTGGATGATTAGATGAACTTGGGGTTTCGACAATTTTTGCCTAACTATACCTAGTAGAAAACATTCAGGGGTCTTGTCAAGCGTCAAGTTTAATATTTCTTCAATCCAATTTCCAATCATTTCCCAATAGGTTTTGGCTTTATTGCATTCCCACCATAGATGAAAGTAGGTACCCAATTCTTGTTGACATTTCCAACAGATTGGTGAAAGTTTGTTGTTCACTTTGGTTAATTTAACTGGGGTAATATGCCAACGGTAAAACATTTTGACCAGGTTTTCTTTATAAGAGGTGGCAATAGTCAGTTTATAGTTCTTTGTCCAAATTATTTGCCATTCCTCCTCTGTTATCTCTTTTTTAAGGTCGCGGTTCCATTTCTTAACATTGGGTTTTTGGTTAAAGGTGTCCAAGTCGTTGTAGTTTAAATAGCCATAAAAATTTTTGATTATCTTATCTTGGGGGCCTATACATAGCTTATCTAACAGAGCGTTTTTGGTAATCCCGAAATTTTTTTTGTCTTTGTTAAATTTAGACTGGATCTGGAGGTATTCCCACCATTCCACTTTTTGGCCCAAATTTTCAAGTTCTAATCTTGTTTTGATTGTCCCGTTTGGGTTTAAGATGTCTTTATATCTTAATATATTATTTCTCTTATGTAAATTGGGATGTACATAGGCTTCTAAAGGAGCATACCACATGGGAATTCCTTTGTATAATTTCGTTTTAGTTTTTTTCCAGGTGCCAATTAACGATTTTCTAATCAGGTGGTTGGAGAAGTATTTGTGGGTTGACGACTTTTCGTCCCAGAGATAGTAATGCCATCCTGCATGGAGGTCGTGGCCTTCTAATTTAAGAAGTCTAGTGTTTGTTAGACTCATCCAATCTCTTATCCAATCTAGCAATGCAGCAGTGTAGTAGTCCTTCCAATTTGGAAGTGCCAAACCGCCCTCATCTTTTTTTCCTTGTAGGTATTTTAGTCGAATTCGGGGCCGCTTGTTTTGCCAGATAAAATTGTTGGTTATTTTAGTCAAATTAGTAAAAAAATCCTGTTTTACTTGTATAGGGATAGTTTGAAATAAAAACAATAGTTTGGGCAAAGTGTTCATTTTGATGGCTGCGATTCTTCCCAGAAAAGATAGTTGTAAACTCCTCCATTTTGACAGGTCTTTTTTAATCTTGTCCAATAATGTATCATAATTGTTTGCTTTTAAGCTTGACACTCTATTTGTCAGATTGATACCAAGATATTTAATTTTTGTGACAATTTGCATGTCCATTTTGGCAGATAAGATATCTTTTTGTGTTTGTCGCATGTTTTTTGTTAAAATTTGGGTTTTGGTTTTGTTTATTTTGAGACCTGCCACTGTACCGTATTCTTCCAGAACTTCTAATAGTTTAGGACCTGAATTTAAAGGATCTTCTAAGATGAATACCAAGTCGTCTGCGAAAGCTTGGAGTTTATAAATTTCTTTCTTACAGTTTAGACCCCATATGTCTTCTTTGTCTCTAATTATTCTTGTTAGTACTTCAAGTGTTAATATAAATAGTAAAGGGGACAATGGACAACCTTGCCTTGTGCCTTTGTATAAAGAGATTTTAGTTGATGTATCCCCATTGAGAATTATATATGCCGATTGAATAGAGTAAATTGCTTTTATTGCGTTAATAAATTTGGAGCCAAATTCCATATATTCAAGCTGTTTTAACATAAATTTCCAAGACACATTGTCGAAGGCCTTCTGGGCGTCAAGAAATATTAACGCCACTTGTTTCTCATTATGGGCTTCGTAATATTCGAGCGTGTCAAGCACGATTCTAATATTATTCTTTAGCTGTCTCCCGGGGAGAAAACCGTTCTGATCTGGATGTATAAAATAATTTAAAAAACCTTTAATTCTGTTCGCTAAGATAGAGGTGAAAATTTTGTAATCGGCATTTAAAAGAGAAATCGGGCGGTAATTAGCTATATCAGTCTGATCTGTATCTTTTTTTGAAATTAACGCTAGGTTTGCTTCTGTCCATGAATTTGGAATTTTGCCACTATCTAGAGCATCATTTAACGTCTCTAAGAAGACTTTTTCCATTTCCTTGGGAAGATCTTTATAAAGTTCTGTGGGGAGTCCATCCGGACCTGGTGCTTTGTTGTTTTTTTGACTTTTTATTGCCTCTTTTAATTCTATTTCTGTGATCGGTTTATTGATTGTATTGACCATTTCTTGCGGTACTTTAGGGAGTTTAGCCTGCTCTAGGATTTCTTGAATTTTTGTATCATGCGTATTATTTAGTATAGTTTCAGAATATTCATAGAGTTTACTAAAAAAATCGCTAGCAATCGTTTTTTTCCTTTCCAGGTCATGGCATGGTTCCCCATTTTTGTCTTTTAGACAGTTTATAAGTTTCTTTTCATTTTGCTTCCTGAGTTTATTGGCTAGCCATTTGCTAGGTTTGTTGGCATTCACAAAGTTATATTGGTTAGTTCTTTTTATTTGTTGTGCCCAATTTTGTTGGTCAATTATGTTTAGTTGGTGTTTAATTTGTAGCATACTTTGTTTGATTTCTTTTTTAGTGGGGAAGTTCTGAAGTTCTTCTTCTAAGGCCCTGTACTCTTCTTCTAAATTAGCTAACTTCTGTTTTTTTTGATTAAATTTTCTAGTCATGATTGAAATAGCTATCCCTCTAATAACAGCTTTGGCAGTGTCCCAAACATTTTGAAGGCTAGTGTCGTCTTTTAGATTTTCTTGGAAGAAATAATTCATTTCAGTTTTAAGTTTTTGCTTAAAATCTTCCTGATTTAAAATAGATTTCTGAAGCGACCATCTATAACTCTGTTTATTTCCTTTCCAACAGACTTTAAGCGCACTATGGTCTGAAATGTAATTAGATTCTATATCTATCGAATGAATTTTGGTGTTAATTTTTGTTGTTGTCCAGATCATATCCAATCTTGACCACGATTGATGCCTATCAGAATAAAAGGTAAATTTTTTAAGTTTGGGGTTTCTCTCCCTCCAGCTGTCTTTCAATTTTAGTTCTTTGATTAGATCAAAAAAGGTTTTAGGTAATATTCTTTTCTTTTGTTTGGTCTTTTTATCATTCTTATAGTCCATATCATTATTGGTTATGCCATTAAAGTCGCCTAATAAGCAGATATTATCAGTGGAATGTTCTCGGATGGTGATTAATAGTTTTTTATAAAAATTTTCTTGACCTACATTCGGGGCATAAATATTTATTAAAGTTATTTTATCCTTTTCTATAGTAAGTTCTATAATTAAGATTCTACCTTCTCTATCTTTATATTTCAATTCAGCTTGAATATTAGGATTAATATAACATATTACACCTCTCTTTTTTTCCCCGGCAAGTGATGTAAACAGATTCCCAAGTTTATTTCTTTTGAGTAGATACTCGAATTTATTTTTGATGTGGACTTCTTGCATTGCAATAATGTCGAAGTTTAATTTAGCAATTTTATTTAAAGTTTGGCTTCTCTTTTTTGGCGCATTTAGACCATTTATATTAATTGAATATAGTTCAATTCCTTTGTTTAACTTTTCTTGTGCCAGATTTAAGTTATCTGTACTTGGGTCTTGTTGCCCTTGTACTTCTAGTTTCTTTTGGATATCCTGTATAACCATTATTACATTTAACATTCTTAAATACGATAGGTACATTCACTTTGCCCAGAACAGAGATTATCCCCCCTTGAAAATCTCTAATTACCAACGAGGTTTGCAATAGCTCAGATTTAGACAGGCTAGGCATGTACAATTTAAGCTTTTCCCACGGCATAATGGTGTATTTAGACCCCGTGTCAAGCTCCATAGAACATGGCTTGTTATTTAGAAGTAATGAAATAACAATCTTGCCCCCATTTTTTGTTGCCGTGTTATTCACGGAAAATTGAGTGTTACCTCTTGAGTAGTCGCGGTTAGCGGCTGAGTAGTTCTTTCGGCTCGAAAAATGGAAAGGCCGGTTTTCTCACGGTTGAGGTGTGTGATTCTGGGGTCGTTGATGGCGCGGAGTGAAGGTTTCCTCCGGTGCAGATGCTCTGCAGGCTTCGGCGATGTGGCCGCGTCGGTTGCAGTGGCGGCATATGGCGTCCCGGAAGGGGCATCGTTGGCGCTGATGGTTTCCTCGGCAGCCGGCGCATGGGGCGGCAGGGTGAGGAAGTCTGTGTTGTCTCAGCTGGTCTTGCAGCAGGAAACAGCTGTCCTCGTTGCGAGCTGGTGGGCTGAGATCGTCTGGGTCCTCGGCGCGGGAAAACGTGGAGTCTATCTTGGCGATGACTTCTTTCCTTTCGTGATCCATCAGCTCTTTAGCAGCGGCATCGGCGACCTCTGCGGTTTGTGCTAGCTTAATCACTGTTTGTAGGGTCGGTTCGTCTTCGGTGAGGAGTTTGTTCCTGACCGAGGCGTTTCTCATGCCAAAGACTAAGGCATCGGTGAGGCGAGCTTCCGGGTTGTCAAACTTGCATTTCGCAAGCACCGTTCGAAGTCGCGTTGCAAATTGGTTGATTGATTCCGCTTCGCACTGAGCCATTCTAGAGAACTGGTGCCGGAAAACCATGGCTGGTTTTGTTGGCTTGAAATGGCTCGCGAGCTTGTCTTGTAGGATGTCCCAAGCGACGGATCTTGCCGGCAGCGGGTCGGTGAGAGTCTGGGCGAGGGCGTGGATTTCTGGACCGCAGTAATTTAGGAAGATGGCCCGTCTTCGATCGGCGTCGGCGTCCCATATTCCTGCTGCCTCGAGGAAGATCTCAAAGTTGGCTAAGTAGTCGTCCCAGGAAGTCTTTTCGGGGTCGAAGAACTCAGGAGCCCAGCCGATTTGGAGGTTGTTCATGTTGCACGCGTAGTTTCTTTCGTCCGTCGTCGCCAGTGAAGTAAACCCAGAGGCAGGGTTAAGTGAGAACGGTACCTTTATTCAGCTCAGAAAAGGTAAGTGACTTTCAGCTAGTACCGTCTGCTCTGCTTGGGAGAAACCGCTTCTTTTATACATTTGCGGTTCCCGCCAAAGCAAGAGCAGCGCGCGTCTGAGCCAATCAGGAGCGACTTCCTGATTCTAGCTCAGACAGCGCTTTAACAAGGTACAAACTATTTACAGAGATACAAGGTAGCCATTACAGGATACAACAGAACCGCTTGCCACCAGAGGTTGTGGCTGCTCCATCGCTGGAGGCTTTTAAGAAGCGGCTGGACAGTCACTTGTTTGAAACATTGGAGCTCCTGGTTGAGCCGGGGGTGGAAGACCAGCAACGTCCCTTCCACCTCTGGGTCTGTTTGTGGGGGGGTTATTTCTTTTTCTTTTTGTCATTCTGTGACTTGGATTCCGTGGAAGGTCTGCAACCTGGACTAAAGAGAGCGTCCTCCAGTGACCCGGGGGGGGCACAGGGGTTAGAAGGCAGCATTGCAGGCTGACTCTGCCCACAGCCAGGAGTTCGATCTTGACCAGCTCAGGGTTCACTCAGCCTTCCTTCCTTCCTTCCTTCCTTCCTTCCTTCCTTCCTTCCTTCCTTCCTTCCTTCCTTCCTTCCTTCTAAAGTTGGTGAAATGAGGACCCAGATTGTTGGGGGCAAGAAGCTGACTCAGTAAACCCCTTGGACAGTCTAAATCAATGGGAGCCCTTTGTGGGAGTGGTCAAACAACCGTTTCACAGGGGGGGGTCGCCTAAGACAAAAAGGGAAAAGACGAATTTCTTCTGGTGTTAGGAACTAAAGCTCTGTTCTGCCACCTTGAAGCATATTTTTTACAATCCGACCAATCAGGCGTTGACGGTGGGGGTGTCCCTCTGAGCTCTCTGCCAATCAGCTTCAAGCTGTGTTGGGAGAATTGTTGCTAGACTTGTGGTTGGGGGTCACCACGACACGAGTAACTCTATTAAGGGATCACGGCATCAGAAAGGTTGAGAACCCCTGGTCTAAATGGACAGAAGTCTAAATGCTTTGGCTGTTGGTGGAGTCTTCTCGGTGTCCCTCCACCCGTTGAGGAGGCGCTCCCTCCGTCTTCTCCTAATTCTGACTTCCTGTGACTTCCAGGGTCCTGCTTTGTGCAGCGGCTGCTCGTCCCCCTGGGCGGCTGAAGTCCGGGGCTGGAACATGCCGGCCAGCGCCAGGTGCTTACCCCTGGGATGATGCCACCCTCTAACGCCTCCCAGCACTTCTACTCCCCCGGCTGCACCTTGCTGGGCGTGCCAGGACTGGAGGCGCTGCACCCCTGGCTCTCCATCCCCCTGTGCGTGGGCTACGCGATCGCCCTGCTGGGCAACCTCACCATCCTCTCCGTGGTGAAGGCCGAGGCCAGCCTCCACCAGCCCATGTTCTACCTCCTCTGCCTGCTCTCCTTCATCGACCTGGGCCTCTCCACCTCCACCCTGCCCAAGATGCTGGCCCTCTTCTGGTTCGGCCTGGGCGGGATGAGCTTCGACGCCTGCCTGGCCCAGATGTTCTTCATCCACACCTTCACGGGCATGGAGTCCGTGGTGCTGCTGGCCATGGCCTTCGACCGCTTCGTGGCCATCTGTGACCCCCTCAGGTACACGGTCATCCTGACCAAGGGGCGCGTGGCCTGGATGTGTGCCGGCGTGGTGCTGCGGCCAACCCTGCTGGTGATTCCCATCGCCCTGATGACGCTGCGCCTGCCCTTCTGCCGGCCCCACCTCACCATCGGCCACACCTACTGCGAGCACATGGGCATCGCCAAGCTGGCCTGCACGGACATCCAGGCAAACAGCATCTACGGCCTCTTCACCATCGCCTTCCTGATGCTGGACCTGGTGCTGATCTGCGGCTCCTACGTGCTGATCCTGCGGGCCGTCTTCCGGCTGCCTTCCCGGGAGGCCCGGCTCAAGTCCCTCGGCACCTGCGGCTCCCATGTGGCCGTGATCTTCGTCTTCTACACGCCGGCCTTCTTCTCCTTCCTCACCCACCGCTTCGGTCACCACATCCCCCTCTTCGGCCATATCCTCATCGCCAACCTCTACGTCGTCCTGCCCCCGATGCTCAACCCGGTCATCTACGGCGTGAGGACCAGCGAGATCCGGAAGAGAATCCTGTGCTTGCTCCGCCCAGGAAGGGCTCTCTGACCCACAACTCCCGGTCGTTTGGGCGCACGTGTAAAACATAGGTGTATGAAAATATAAAGAGACATCAAACAAACACACACACATACAGCATATATACATATATACATATTTGTTTTCGTAGATTTTCACGGGTCCAGGTATGAAGGTCTTGGCATATTCGGGTTTCTTCCCATGTAAGTTTCAGAGATTTCTGACGACGTTTCGACGAGGTCCCACTCGTCATCTTCAGGCTGGTGGTTTTGTCCTTGTGTGTTCGCCCTGGCACAAGGACAAAAGCACCTGAAGATGACGAGTGGGACCCCGTTGAAATGTCGTCAGAAATCTCTGAAACTTACACAGGAAGAAACCTGAACATGCCAAGACCTTCATATATACATATATACATATATGGGGGTCAGGCTGTTTTCCAAAGCACCAGAAGGCCAGACAAGGAACAACGGATGGAAGCTGACCGAGGAGAGATTCAACCTGGAAATAAGGAGGAACTCTCCGACGGTGAGAGCAATCCACCAGTGGAACAGACGTTGCCCTGCGGAGGTTGTGAGAGCTCCAACACTTGAGACTTTCAAGAGGAGATTGGACGGACATTTGTCTGAAATGGTGGAGGGACTCCTGCTTGAACAGGGGGTTGGACTAGATGAACTACAAGGCCCCTTTCAACTCCAATAATAAATACCTATATACATACTTACATATGTATATATATATGGCTTTAATGTCTCTGTGTATAAAACTTAAGCCGCCCTGTTGCCCCACGGCAGTGAGGGAGAACCTGTTTTGGCTGGGGTGCCCAAAGGGAGGGGGCAGACAGGGGGGAGGGGGCAGTAGCCGAAATGGAGCTGCGCACACATCTATGGGTGACCAGCGGGCAGGTGCGCACACTGGAGCATGTCAGTCCCCGCCTGACGTGTGCGCACATGCTGTCTCTGTTGTGAGCTGCTCCGAGTCTTTGGAGAGGGGAGGCACACAAATCTAAATCATCATCATCATCATCATCATCATCTCATGTGTGTGAAGACCTCAGGCGGGGGGTGGTTCCTACCGTGTCCCCCCACACCCGTAATGCCACTCCCTGCACCTCGGCCCTCCCCCCCTCTTTGAAGCCTCTGGACGTCCACCGGGGCTGCTTCTCACCCTCTCCTCAGGGGCCAGGGAGGGAAAAAATGACTCCACGGGCCAACTGGGAGTCCAGAAACGAAGCAGGAGTGGAGCTGCCCAGCTACTGACCCTCAGATAGCTGCCACCAGGCCTCCCCTGTCTGGGCCCGATTCTCCTGCAGCCGGAGGCCGGGAGTGGCCACGCAAGGGAACTTCTGGTTGGCCCCTCAGGTGGTTTGGGTTCCGGAGGCTCTCCTTACGCCTGGAGAGGGTGAACAATGGCTGGGAAGAAGGCCAGAAATCAGCTGGCCAGCAGGCCCCTGTGCGCTGGAGGAGACATAGGGACAGGCCTCTTGGGAGGATGGGCAGCCAATAAATTGTATTCTTTATTCTTTATTATGTTTTCGTACATTTTCACAGGTACAGGTATGACAGTCTTGGTATATTCGGGTTTCTTCCCGTGTAGGATTCAGAAATTTCTGGCGACGTTTCGACGAGGTCCCACTGGTCATCTTCAGGCTGGGGCTTCTGTGTACATACATTTTGTGTGTGTATTTATGTAGAACACACCTACATATGCAAGCCTTCTAGGGCAGGGGAAGGCCACGTTGGCTCTTCTATGACTCGTGGACTTCAACTCCCAGAATTCCTCAGCCAGTCGTGCTGCCTCAGTAATTCTGGGAGTTGAAGTCCACAGGTCATAGAAGAGCCGACTGGACCTACCTCTGTTCCAGGGAAACAGCCGGTGCCGGTTGTGGGCAGCCTCGCACCAAGAGCTTCATGCTTTGCATATCAGCCCCGTTGGTGGGGGGGTGAGACCCTTCCGAGAGGATGACTGGCAGGTGACGGGCTCTGATCGGTGGCTCCCCTGGAGGGTCCAGAGGCTTTGGGTGCCCGTAGGAAGCCCTGGGCTGGTCATGGGACCCTGCTAAGCTCGGTCAGTCTTTTTTTAAAAAATAATCTTTATATACTTGCTAAGTACCTGTATTTCAATACATTGTTAAGATGATTGGCTTGGTGCAGTGTAAAACTTGTTTGGCTGTTGTGTTCCGTAGTACCTTGTGGAACTTGGGGTACTGCCCTCTTTGCATTAGGACATCTAGGTTAGATGGCGAGATCTCTAGATTGCAGTCCTTAGTTTGTAGCTTGCAGGCAGAAGTGGAAAGATTGTCCCAGCCACGTGCTGTAATGCAGCCATGTGTGCAGCCTCCTCTTCCACAGCGCCCCCCGAGGAGGAGGGCTGTTTGGACAACTGTTGGTTCAGGAAGATTACGTGCGGTTGAACAAAAACATAACAATTTTGGTCTCTCTGTATCCAATTCCTATAATGTTCTTGCGGATTTAAATAGTAGGGATGTTGTAGATATTAGCAAGGCCCCTCAGGCGGAGAATGAGGGAATGTTCAAAGGAGAAGTTGTTGTAAATGAGGAGCATAGTGTCACCATACCAAGTCCAGTTAGTAGAAATAAAGAGAGGACACATGTTCTTGTGGGTGACTCGATTGTCAGAGGTGTTGATTTGGGACAGAGGAAGGATGTAGTGAAGGTGATGAGGTGTCTTCCAGGAGCCACTGCCCACAGGGATAGGAGGCGGATTACAAACATTATCAAGGCTGTGAGTAAAGATAATAACGTTGATGTGGTGGTGCATCTTGGCACAAACGATTTGTCCCAGAGAAATGTTAATGTAGTAAAAAGAGATTTTCAATGTCTAAGTGTGGAGCTGGGTAAAATAACTGATTCAGTGACGTTCTCAGAGGTGTTACCGGTTTGTGGCCAGGAGGGTAAAACAAGTTGTATCAGAGAGTTTAATGTGTGGTTAAGGCAGTGGTGTAAAGCTGAAGGTTTTGGTTATGTAAGTCATGATGTCAATAGGTGGTCTAATAGGGAGTTGTTTAAGAGGGATGGTTTGCATCCATCATACAGAGGTGCCCAGGTGCTCGGTGAGGAATTCAGAACTTTTTTGGACAGGCATTTAAACTAGGTAAAGGGGACAGAGATGTAACTGATGTGGGTGATTTCTGTCCCCGACCAATGAGGATAAATCAGTTTCTGGAAGCTTATGAAAAGGGAGCTGTAAATAAAATAGATATAGTTGTTGATGATAAGGGGCAAACTAATAATGAAAACAATGTCCTTCGGGTAATGTACACAAATGCTCGAAGCTTGAGCAACAAGCTCTGTGAGTTAATGGCCATAATATCTAGAGATAATTTGGATCTGGTTGCCATAACTGAGACATGGTTTAGGGATTCTAATGAATGGGAAATATCCATACCAGGATATACACTGTATAGGAAGGATAGAATAGAGAGAAGGGGAGGTGGAGTAGCCATTTATGTTAAAGAAAGTCTAAAAACAATACTAATTCAAAATACATGTAAAGATCTGGAGACCCTCTGGATTTGCATGCAAAATAAAGACGGTTCTGTCATTAGAATTGGGGTGATCTATAGGCCTCCAGGGCAATCTGAGGAACATGACAACAAGATGGTGGATGAGATTACCCTAATGGCAGTAAAGGGAGATATTGTGGTTATGGGTGATTTCAACATGCCTGATGTTGACTGGAATATCCCCAGTGCCCTTACATGCAAAAGCAAGAATATAGTAGAGGCCTTTACAGGAGCAGCTATGGCACAGCTAGTTAAGACACCAACTAGAGGGGAGAATATTCTAGATTTAGTTTTTACCAATGGGAATCGGGTTTCAGAGGTCAAGGTGGGAGAAAATTTAGGTTGCAGTGACCATCTATGTTTGTGGTTTGATGTAAAAACTGATGGTGAGCAATCCTATACTGCAACCAAAGTATTGGATTTCAGAAAAACAAATTTTAATGCAATGGGGGAATATTTAAATAATGAATTAAAGGGGAGGGATAAAATGGCAGGAGCAAGCACCCAGTGGACTGTATTAAAAAAGGCCATCTTAAAAGCCACAAGACTTTATGTAAAGCAAGTAACTAAAGGTAAAAGGAAGAAGAAACCGCTATGGTTTAGCAATGATGTAAGGGCTATAGTCAATGAAAAAAAGGCTGCCTATAGGAGGTATAAAGAGTCTGGAAGTATAGCTGATAGAGAGGTGTATAAAATGAGACAGAAGGAGGCGAAACAGATAATATATGCTGCTAAAGCCTCAAAAGAGGAAGAAATAGCAAAATCTGTAAAGAAGGGGGATAAAACCTTCTTCAGATATATTAGTGATAGGAAGAAGAAAAACTGCAGCATCACAAAGCTTAGTACCGGGAATAATACATACATTGATGGGAATAAGGAGATCGCTGACCATTTCAATAGCTACTTCTGTTCAGTTTTCTCAAAAGACACCTTACAAAATAATAATAATACTATAGAGGGATATAGCATTGCTTCCAGCTGTACGGATTCAGCTCCAGTGATCTTAGAAGCCGATGTCTTAGAAGAACTTGAAAGATTAAAGATAAATAAGGCAATGGGTCCAGATGGCATCCACCCCAGAGTTCTTAAAGAACTCAGATCTGTCATTGCTACCCCCCTGACTGATTTGTTTAACAAATCCCTGTTAACAGGAGATGTTCCTGAGGATTGGAGAATGGCCAGTGTTGTGCCTATCCACAAGAAGGGCAGTAGAGAAGAAGCTGGTAACTACAGGCCAGTTAGCTTGACATCAGTTGTAGTTAAAATGATGGAGACTCTACTCAAAAAGAGGATAAATCAGCATCTAAAAAACAATAACTTATTGGACCCAAATCAGCATGGCTTTACTGAAGGCAAATCGTGTCAGACTAATCTCATTGAGTTCTTTGACTATGTCACAAAGGTGTTGGATCAAGGTGGTGCCGTGGATATTGCCTATCTGGACTTCAGCAAAGCCTTTGATACGGTTCCACATAAAGAGCTGATAGATAAATTAGTGAAGATTGGACTTAATCCCTGGATAGTTCAGTGGATTTCAAGCTGGCTGAAGCATAGACATCAGAGAGTTATTGTTAATGGCGAGTATTCTGAGCAGAGTCAGGTTACAAGCGGTGTGCCACAAGGGTCTGTTCTGGGTCCTATTCTTTTTAATATGTTTGTGAGTGACATAGGGGAAGGTTTGGTAGGGAAGGTTTGCCTATTTGCCGATGACTCTAAAGTGTGCAATAGGGTTGATATTCCTGGAGGGGTCTGTAATATGGTAAATGATTTAGCGTTACTAGATAAATGGTCAAAGCAATGGAAACTGCAGTTTAATGTTTCCAAATGTAAAATAATGCACTTGGGGAAAAGGAATCCTAAATCTGAGTATTGCATTGGCAGTTCTGTGTTAGCAAAAACTTCAGAAGAGAAGGATTTAGGGGTAGTGATTTCTGACAGTCTCAAAATGGGTGAGCAGTGTGGTCGGGCAGTAGGAAAGGCAAGTAGGATGCTTGGCTGCATAGCTAGAGGTATAACAAGCAGGAAGAGGGAGATTGTGATCCCCTTATATAGAGCGCTGGTGAGACCACATTTGGAGTACTGTGTTCAGTTCTGGAGACCTCACCTACAAAAAGATATTGACAAAATTGAACGGGTCCAAAGACGGGCTACAAGAATGGTGGAAGGTCTGAAGTATAAAACGTATCAGGAAAGACTTAATGAACTCAATCTGTATAGTCTGGAAGACAGAAGGAAAAGGGGGGACATGCTCGAAACATTTAAATATGTTAAAGGGTTAAATAGGGTTCAGGAGGGAAGTGTTTTTAACAGGAAAGTGAACACAAGAACAAGGGGACACAATCTGAAGTTAGTTGGGGGAAAGATCAAAGGCAACATGAGAAAGTATTATTTTACTGAAAGAGTAGTAGATCCTTGGAACAAACTTCCAGCAGACGTGGTTGGTAAATCCACAGTAACCGAATTTAAACATGCCTGGGATAAACATATATCCATTGTAAGATAAAATACAGGAAATAGTAAAAGGGCAGACTAGATGGACCATGGGGTCTTTTTCTGCCGTCAGTCTTCTATGTTTCTATGTTTCTATGTTTCTAAGATTATTTTAAAATTTAAAAAAACCAAGAAAGAAAAAGAGACATGCAAACATGTAAACATATTAATCGCTCCAAACTGGACTGTAAAAAATATGACTTTAACAATCGAGTTATCAAAGCATGGAACTCATTACTGGACTCAATAGTGTCAACCCCCAATCTCCTACACTTCTCCCTTAGACTCTCCACGATTGACCTCTCCAGATTCCTAAGAGGCCAGTAAGGGGTGTACATAAGTGCACTGGTGTGCCTTCCGTCCCCTGTCCAACTGTCTTTCCTTATCCCTTGTATCATATATATTCTCTCCTTTATATATATTCTCTTCCCATCTACTTCTCTTCTTTTTTACTTCCTATCTTTATATATATATTACTTAATGTCTATTCTCTTTCATATGTATTGTATATTGGACAAAGAATAAATAAATAAATAAATATAAAACAAATAAAACATACATTCCAACAAAGTGATATTTTTCATATATACCTAATTATACCTAATTACAATTAGTAATTTATATTTGTAGTTAATTTCTATTCACTTGTAATTCTCTCTGTCTCCATATATATATATATATATATATATATATATATATATATATATATATATATATATATTTGTTTTCGTAAATTTTCACGGGTATATGTATGTAGATTGTTCTGAGTTCGGGTTTTGCCCTGTGTAATATTTTGCATGTCTATGCGACGTTTCGGCGAAATCACATTCACCATCATCAGGCTGAAGTTCCAATCTTTGTGTTGTTGTAAATGGAATGTTAGCAACTGTCATTTCTTCCTAGTATATAGTGTGGGGGTGGAGATTTGTTTTGAATGTAGCAAATAGATTGGGTGATTATGTTTCAGTGATCTGATTGGTTGGTGTAATCATAATTATTAGAAGGAATGACATGGAGATTTTTATGAAGTGTTTTGTTTAAGGCTGATTTCCAAATATAAAATTCTAAAATCATAATTATTAGAAGGATTGACATGCTGATTATTATGAAGTGTTTTTTTTGTTTAAGGCTGGTTTCCAAATTTCTGGTAGGCGGGACGTGTCATCTCTTTTATTTATGCAAAGGGGTCTCCTCTCAATTTCTATAGCTTCTAGAGAAATTCTTCTATATAAATTCTCTGTTTTGTGGAGTAATTTAGTTTTTTCAAAGTCAATTTCGTGCCCTGTTTTTTTAATGTGCTGGACAAGGGAGGAGGTCTTTTCTTCTTTTTTGACTGCATTCACATGTTCTGCTATGCGTTGGCTCACTCTTCTGTTAGTTTGTCCAATGTATGTGGCTGCACATGTTTTGCAAGGGATTTCATAGATTCCTTGGTATTCCTTGGTATATACTAGGAAGAAATGACAGTTGCTAACATTCCATTTACAACAACACAAAGATTGGAACTTCAGCCTGATGATGGTGAATGTGATTTCGCCGAAACGTCGCATAGACATGCAAAATATTACACAGGGCAAAACCCGAACTCAGAACAATCTACACACACACACATATATATATATATATATATATATATATATATATATATATATATATATATATATATATATACACATATGTTTGTATTTTGTGTGGAAGACGTACGTGTTCGTCAACCGTCCCGTTGACTCCTGTAATTATGGGACCAAGTCATAAAATGTCTGTACCAAATGCCTCCTGTTCATGGTTGTATATTTGTCCTGTTGGGTTTTGTGTCTTACACAGGCAGATTGATTTAATTATTTAAAAAAAGAAGAATAGTGTTTCATCTTCCGGGGTTTTATCTTCAAGCCTGTTAGTCTACTATTTGCCTTTTCATAGAAACATAGAAGACTGAAGGCAGAAAAAGACCCCCTGGTCCATCCAGTCTGCCCTTCTACTCTTTCCTGTATTTTATGTCTCAGGAGGGACCTATGTTTATCCCAGGCATGTTTACATTCAGTTCCTGTGGATTGACCAACCACGTCTGCTGGGAGTTTGTTCCAAGCATCTACAACTCTTTCAGTCAAACAAACAAACAAATAATATTTTCTCCCGTTGCTTCTAATTGTTTAGACTTTACTTGGTTTCTTTTCGTGTAGAGGGAGGGGGGATTCGGCTTTGGGCTTCCTGTATGTGTTTTCAATATTTACTTTGATAGAGCC
This sequence comes from Erythrolamprus reginae, assembly GCF_031021105.1. Classification (NCBI taxonomy): domain Eukaryota; kingdom Metazoa; phylum Chordata; class Lepidosauria; order Squamata; family Dipsadidae; genus Erythrolamprus; species Erythrolamprus reginae. The sequence goes on from NC_091953.1 coordinate 486,355, forward strand.
AGTTGTGCCCCCTTCCCATCTTTTGTGAAATACTGGACTTATCTTGGTCTTGAAGCTCCAGCCTCACTCGGCTGCTCCCCCCAGAGCCCCCCCCTTCTGGGCCAGGGCTCTCCCCCCCCCCCCCTGTTATTCCTGGGTGGAACCCTCTGCAGGCCACCAGGGGCCCCTTGGGGCAAAGGAGGCCAGGCATTAATTAGCCTCCTCCCTCTCCACCTCCCCCCTGGAGACCCTGGCCGGGCGGCACCGCTGGGCTCTTCCAGGGGGGGCAATAAATGCCAGCCCTTCTCCACGGGAGACCTCAGCCGCCTGGCCGCCTCTCGCTTCCTCCCCAGCCATTCTGCCTGCGTCTCTGCAGCAGCTCTCCTGCGAAGGCCTGGATCCCTTGACCACTCAGGACCCTCCCAGCTGGCAGGGCTCTTGGCTGACCGGCCTGTGACTGGGCAGCTGTGGGAGGCACCTATTGCATGGACGGTAGGAGGAAACAGCCAGAGCAATCGCACTTACATACCGCTTCCGTTGCCTTCACAGCCCTCTCTAAGCAGTTTACAGGGAATCAGCCTATTTGCCCCCAACAATCTGGGTCCTCATTTGACCCACCTGGGAAGGAGGGAAGGCTGAGTCCACCTGGAGCCGGTGGTGGGATTTCAACTGCTGAACTACAGCTAGCAGTGAGCAGGAGGAGCCTGCAGTAGTGCCCTCTAACCGCCAAGGCTCATACCTAGGAACCACTCCTAGCCAGCCCCCCTCCCAATGAGAGGATGTGGCCCCCCAACAGCACCCACTTCTACTCCCCCGTGTTTGTCCTGCTGGGCGTCCCAGGGCTGGAGGAGGCGCACGGGTGGCTCTCCATCCCTTTCTGTGCCGGGTTCCTCGTTGCGCTGCTGGGCAACCTCACCATCCTCTCCGTGGTGAGGGCTGAGGCCAGCCTCCACCAGCCCATGTTCTACCTCCTCTGCCTGCTGTCCTTCGTGGACCTGGGCCTCTCCATCTCCACCCTGCCCAAGATGCTGGCCCTCTTCTGGTTCGGCCTGGGCCGGATGCCCTTCGACGCCTGCCTGGCCCAGATGTTCTTCATCCACACCTTCACGGGCATGGAGTCCATGGTGCTGCTGGCCATGGCCTTCGACCGGTACGTGGCCATCTGTGAGCCCCTGAGGTACTCCACCGTCCTCACACCCTCCACCGTGGCCTGGATGTGCCTGGGCATCACGCTCAAGCCGGCCTGCCTGATATTCCCAATGACCCTGATGTCAAAGCGCCTGCCCTTCTGCAGTGCCCACATCGACATGCCCCACACCTACTGCGAGCACATGGGCATCGCCAAGCTGGCCTGCGCGGACATCCGCCCCAATGTTTTCTACGGCCTGTGGGTGGCGTCCTTCCTCGTGCTGGAGTTGGCGCTCATCGCCGCTTCCTACGCAAAGATCCTGCGGGCCGTCTTCCGCCTCTCCTCCAAGGAGGCCCGGCTCAAGTCCCTCAGCACCTGTGGCTCCCACGTGGGCGTGATCTTCGTCTTCTACACGCCGGCCTTGTTCTCCTTCCTCACCCACCGCTTCGGGCACAACATCCCCCACTTTGCCCACATCCTCATCGCCAACCTCTACGTCGTCCTGCCCCCGATGCTCAACCCGGTCATCTACGGCGTGAGGACCAAGGAGATCCGGACGCGGGTGATCCGAATCCTTTTCCAGGGGCGTCCCGCTGGGAGACCCTCCGCGAAATGACTCTGCTCTGGCCTTGTCATGGAGACATTAATGGGGGGGGGGAGTCCGGCTGCTTAAGGAAACTCAGTGGCCCAAAGAGTCCACAAGGGCAGGAACAGGAGTGTGCTGGGGAGCAGAACTCAACTCAAAAGGGAAAAATACCTTCAGTAAATGTTGAGCAAAAGTGACTGTGGTGAGTGATGCCTGCGGAGGGGAAGCTGGTGGGATGGACTGCAGGGAAGCAGCGGTTTCCAAGGAAGCAAATGCTGGGGGGGGGGAAGGGGGAGGCAAGGGGCAGAGGAAGAGAGTCAGAAGACCCACTGCCCAGAAGAACAGTGATGGGGAACCTACAGCACGGGTCCCACAGGTGCTACGCGGACCCATACCTGCTGGCAGGTGAGCCATTGCCCTAGTTCAGCTCCAGCACGTACCAGCTGATCTTTGGCTCACGAGGAGGCGCACGGAGGGTCTGGGGGGCATTTTCGGCCTCCGGAGGGGCTCCAGGGGGGCAGGGGAGGGGACTTTTGCTCTCCCCAAGCTCCAAGAAAGCCTCTTGTAGCCTGGGGAGGGCGAAAAATGGGCCCATAAGAAGTCAGGAAATGGGGGGGGCTGTGGGGGGAGTGGTATTCAATATGGATGTGGGCATGTGCACAAGTGTGACATTTTGGCACCTGAGGGGAAAAAAGGTTCGCCATCACTAATCCTGGGATGTACAGTAGATCCCGTCCAGTGACGTGAGATGAGCAAGAGTTTAGCCTGGCAAGAGTCCGTCGATCAGACATCAGCCGATCAGTTTTAGAGCCAGGAATGAGGGGGGGGCTCCCGTCACCAGGCGAGGATGGAGCTCACCTAGAGCAAGAGCCGGTCCTCGTGCGAGTTCTGGTCCCAGACATTGCAATGGGGGCTGAAAGGTTCTTTCCTCCCGGCTGCAAGGAGCCCCCCCCCCCAATCCTGGCTTCTCCCTGTTGCTGAGTGTCCCGTTCAGTGGTAGTGCAAGAACTGCCTCCCGGGCCCTCTCCTCCAGGGAGCAAGACGCTAAATCCCAGCCGGGAATCTGACCCGGATCTGCTTGGGTGGGTTCTGTGGCTGAGGCCGGTTCCGGCTATCTTGCTCAGCCGCCTTTGCCCAGAGCGGAAGGCTGGTGTGGCTACTCGGTGCTCTCCGGGCTCGGTGGTTTTCCTGCAGATATTTCACGACCCAATTTGGGGACCTCACCAGGGTCCGGAGGAGGCTGCCCTCTTTTGCGTGGCAGTGACCTGCCCTGTCCGTCTTGCTGGGGCCTTCTTGAGGGCTCCTCCCTGAATAGGCCGATGTTTACGGTTTGATTATTTGTCAGAATTGGTAATTCCATGATCCTAGCATTGTTTACTTCTTGATTGTTGGTGTAATGTTGGTCTCCTCTGATCATCTAAAGGTTGGTTGCTGACCAGGCGTTTTGGGTTTTCTGTTTCCTTTTAGGCTTTGGTCAACTGTTGTCATTTTTTTGTAATTTTGTTCTATGTGCCTGATTTGATCCCCTGGCATCCAGCCAAAACTACCGATTTAGACCAACAGGCTAACAGGAAGCCCAGCCAGGCTCAACCAGGAGGCACCAAGCGTGTTCCCACCCACCAGGGGAAGCCACCAGTCGGTCAAAGAAGAGAGCGGAACCTTCTAGCACTGGCAGTGTTGCCTGGTTGGGTCAAGAAAACATCTGCAAGGAACATCTGCAAGAGAACCACCCAGCTGAGAGAGCACCAAGGACCCTGCCTCAGTTCAGCACCGAGCTACGAATATATATACCCACTAAAACCCTCATTGTGTATTGGACAAAATAAATAAATAAAATAAAATAAATAAAAATATTCTCTTCTATCAGTATTGCTGTAGATGTACAGAGAAAGGGGGGGAGGGAAAGAAAGAGAGGAAGAGAGAGGGAGAAGAGGGAGGTGGAGGGAGGAGAGGAAGAGAGAAAGAGGGAGGGAGGAGAGGAAGAGAAAGGGAGAAGGAGGTGGAGGTGGAGGGAGAGGGAGGGAGGAGAGAGAGGTGGAGGGAGAGGGAGGAGAGGGAGGAGAGGAAGAGAGAGGGAGGAGAGGTGGAGGGAAAGAAAGAGAGGAGAGAGGGAGGAGAGGGAGGTGAAGGGAGAGGAAGAGAGAAAGAGGGAGGGAGGAGAGGAAGAGAGGGAGGAGAGGTGGAGGGAAAGAAAGAGAGGAAGAGAGAGGGAGAAGAGGGAGGTGGAGGGATGAGAGGAAGAGAGAAAGAGGGAGGGAGGGAGGAGAGGAAGAGAGGGAGGAGAGGTGGAGGGAAAGAAAGAGAGGAAGAGAGAGGGAGGAGAGGGAGGTGAAGGGAGAGGAAGAGAGAAAGAGGGAGGGAGGGATGAGAGGAAGAGAAAGGGAGAAGGAGGAGGTGGAGGGAGAGGGAGAGGGAGGGAGGAGAGAGAGGTGGAGGGAGAGGGAGGAGAGGGAGGAGAGGAAGAGAGAGGGAGGAGAGGTGGAGGGAAAGAAAGAGAGGAAGAGAGAGGGAGGAGAGGGAGGTGAAGGGAGAGGAAGAGAGAAAGAGGGAGGGAGGGATGAGAGGAAGAGAGAGGGAGGAGAGAGAGGTGGAGGGAGAGGGAGGAGAGGGAGGAGAGAGAGGTGGAGGGAGAGGGAGGAGAGGGAGGAGAGGGGACCTTCTTCGGGATGAAGGATTATGGACTCTAGTCCCGGCTCAACGCAGGGTCCGAGGCCCTTTACCCAAACTGAGCGCATCAAGGTGATTGCAAAACAAGCTTTCTTCTGCAGAGGGGAGGGGCTCCTCCCAAAGTCTGTGTGACTCCCCCTCCCCATAACGTCCACGGGGGGGGAGGATTTGTGCCGCACTAAGCAGAGGTTGTCGCATGCTGAATGTCACAGGGTCACAAGTTCTTCTCCATCTTTCTGCAGTCATTTCTTTACCCTGTTAAGTGAAGGGCAAATATGTATTTATTTAGGTAATAAATGGCACAGGCAAACTCTGCCGACTGCTAGGAGTTCGATCCTAACCGCCTGCAGGTAGACTCGGTCTCCGTCCTTCCGAGGTGGGTTGAACGGAGACCCAGATTGTTGGGGGCAAAAGGCAAAGGAGGCTTCGACATTGTCAACCTCTCGGAGATGGACATAAAGCACTATGAGGTGGTACATAAATCGAAGGGCTTCTCGGGAAGTCCTTGACTTACAACCAGAATTGAACCCAACATTTCTCTTCTTAAGGGAGGCGTTTGTGAAGTGAGTTTTGCCCCATTTTATGACCTTGACCACCCGGTCATTAAGTCAGCCTGGCTCCTCCATTGGCTCTGCTTGTCACAGGGTCACTAAAGGGGATCGCTTGATTCTGACACAAGGCAACCGTCATAAATATGAATCAGCTGCCCAGCTTCTGAATTTTGATCATGTGACCATGAGGGTGTTGCAGTGGTCAGAAGTTCCATAGGCCCCTTTTTTTCAGCGCCGCTGTAACTTTGAATAGTCACTAAATGAACTGTTGTAAGTCAAGAACTACATATACTGAATTTATTCACTGGCCAAGTCACTGACACGTAATTTGAACAAAGGCTGAGCATTATTTTTAAAAAAGGAACAAAAACATTCTTCCCCATTTTAAATATGAGAATCCCAACATTCAGTGCTGAACATAAAGCCCATATCCTGAGAGAGAGAGAGAGAGAGAAAGAGAGAGAGAGAGAGGAAGAGAGAAAGAGGGAGGGAGGAGAGGAAGAGAGAGGGAGGAGAGAGAGTCTGCAGACAGAGCAGCAGATGGCGCTGTTTCACCACAAACGCAGAGCTCCTCCTGACAGAGCAGGTGAAGTCTCTCTTAAATAAACCCAGGAAAGAAGCCAGAGACCTGGACGCCCCCTGTGGCTGCAACCGGGGGTCTCGCTGCATTCACAGCTTTCTTCTTTTTTGGAGACTGTCCTCAAACCCACAGAGGCTTATTTACTTTATTTAGTAAATAATTTACTTATTTAATTACTTACTAAACAAATAACAATACTGTCCAACTATTCACTGAGTCTGCACTACAGTGACCACTAGTTTTTTCTCATCCTTCCTATCACTCATTTCCTTCCACTAATGATTGTATGACTGTAACTTGTTGCTTGTATCCTGATGTCAGGTTAACTTCAATCAGAATTTTAAAATACATAAAACTCAGAGTCCATTTTGAACTTCAATAGTGAATTTTACTCCAACCAGTCCTGAAAGCATCGAGAGCGAAGCAAAGACTGAGGGAAAAGGTGGGACAGTTGCTCATATCAAAAAAATCCCCCTTGCCCACCCCCCCTTTGGGAAATAGCCAATCCCCAATTGTCCATCTTTGTCAGGTGGACACATCTTCACCCCCACCTCATACTTATGGAATGCAGCTTCTAAGGGAGTTTCCTTCTCCCCTCTTCTCCAGGAGAGCGAAACTTATCAGGCCCCCCCAGAGTCTTCCCCCTCCCAAATATCCCCTCCCCCTCCCCCCCTCCCGCTACTCCTGACACCGAAGTGTGTGGAGAGATGGAACAAAGCGAGGGTGACACCTTAGGTGTTTTATTAATATTGTTTCCCCATTGCTTATTTGACCCCCATGGCAATTATTTGTACCTCCTGATTCTGGACAAATGTCTTTTATGTCCACTGAGAACAAATCCCACTTGGCCAATCAATAACTCTATCTATCTACTTCACTTATTTGTGAAATTTATTTCCCACCTGTCTCTTCTCCAACTATTCTGGGCAGGTTACAGCATAAAAGCATTAAAACGCCCCAAAGAAACATTAACGTTGTCATTGAACAGAGAGAATCACAGACACATAAAAGCATTAACACAGGACGGCAAAGGACGGAGCCGGACACACAGGAGGGGATGGGGGTGGGATTAGGTGTTAATCAGTCTCTAGGTCGACCCCCCCCCCTTAAGCCCCCCAAGGCATCTTCCAGAGGCAGCTCTTAGGAAACACCGGGCGGTGGGGGCCACGGCAGGGGAGGCTCGTCTCCTGGACCTTGCCCGCCGAAATCCCCTGGCAGGCAGGATGCACAATGGGTCCCCTCGGTCAACACAGGAAGGGGGCTCCCCAGGGCCCCCCAGCAGCTTCTGTCAACAGCCACATCTTCTGCCTCACTGAAGGTCAGGGCGGTGTGGGCTTCTTTCCCAAAGTCTCCGTCCACCTCCTTACGTGACCGGCCTTGAGCTCTTCCCAGACTCCGTGGCACTGTGAAGCAACACTAGGCAAGGCGGAATTGTGTCCCCTGTGATAACCTCTCCGGCCATCTTATCTGCCCTCTGATAACCAGAGACTCAAGGACCGCGGACTCCGCCTGATCCGAGACCTCCAGGCCGCAGGCTCTGCCTTGCCAAGAGACGCCGAGGGCGGAGCAGAGCGGGTCCCTGTGGCGTTCCTCAAAGCGCTTTAACAGGCCTTTAACAGGTGTATCGAATCCAGGACTCTGGTCCCCTGGGAGAAGACGCAGCTCTGCCAATGTTGAGATACGTGGAAGTGCGGACATTGTGTGGATGGATCCCTGCGGTGCCCAGCTGCCCCTGCGCTTCGCTGGCCTGGCGGATCCTGCAGTCAATTCCAAAGGAGACCCAGATCCTCATTTATTTTTTTAAGTGCTATTTTTAAAAAGTAGCGCTGGCACGAAGGGTCTGGGTGTCCTGATGGAGCACAGACACGGCTGCATCCACGTGGTCTCAAGCTCACAGGGAATAAAAGCTCCACCCTAGGCTGCTCTGGCTCAGGCCACATCTGGACTACCGTGTCCAGTTCCGCTCACCAGAGAACGCGGTACAGGAAGAAGTGAGAAAGATGGTGGAGGGCGTGGAAACTCAGTGCCAGGAGGAATGGTCAGAAGAATTGGGAGTTGTTATGTACAGAACAGTTGGGTTTGCGATATATAAACCAGCTAACAATGAATGTTTGTATTGAAGTCCTATAGCTTTAAGAGGTAGTGTTGCAAATTACCACAAGAGGGAGCCAGAAAGCATGATTCTCTCTCCCTGCTCTCTCTGTTCTTTTGGCTGATTCACTGAGACCGATGTAGTAAGCTCTGTTTCGTATGTTTGTAAGCTGTAATGTATGTCTGATATGTAGGACAAAGACAGGCTTGTAATATGATTATTGTGTGGACTTTGCTATTTCTAAGGTAAAGACTATTTTATGCACTTGAATGTATCTGTCTTGGATGGCTGAATAATTGCTCCTATCTCCTGCATATCTGGTGGAGCCCCACATTTTCCTCTGTGGACATTCTTGATAATTCAAGAGTGGTACTGCCCACTATTAAACAGGGAGGATGAACCTAAAGCAGGGGTGTCCAACCTTGGCAACTTTAAGACTTGTGGATTTCAAGTTCCAGAATTCTCCCGCCAGCAATAATGGAGGGAAGAACATTTGCTCCTTGGGCTCCCAGGGCGTGCATAGGAAGTACGGTTGGACCTTTTATGGAGGAAGATCCAAATTCGGAGGAAGGAGGGACATCCTGTGAGAGCTACCAACCAGTGGGACCTCCTGGAGTTACGAGGCTCCATCACGCCAGGTTTTCAAACCCACAAGTTGTGACATGTGTCTGGGATGGTCAGCTCAGGGCTCAGCCCAAGCGCCAGGGCTGCTGCCTGCATTGTGTCCATGCTTCTGAGCTCAAAGGTTTAACTTGCAGAACTCACGTCCAGTGACCTGAGTGCCAAAGTTGCCCCCTGCAACAACATGGCCCAAAAGGCTTCAAGAGAGGTTCACCTAATCCTACATAGCTCCTGCTCCAGCAATCTCACAGTACCAACCAGAGCATACAAAACTTTCACCAGACCAATCCACAAATGCAGCTCATCTATCTGGAACTCACACCACATTTCGGACATAAACACTCTAGAAAACGTCCAGAGATACTTTACGAGAAGAGCCCTCCACTCCTCCACTCGCCACAGAATCCCCTACGCAACTAGACTCACAATCCCAGGTTTAGAAAGCTTAGAACTATGTCGCCTTACACACGACACAACCATAGCCCATAAAATCATCTGCTACAGCATCCTTCTTCTCAATGACTACTTCAGCTTCAACCACAACAACACAAGAGCACACAACAGATACAAACTTAAAGGAAACTGCTCCAAACCCGACTGCAGGAAATACGACTTTAGTAACCGAGTAGTTACATAGAAACATAGAAACATAGAAGTCTGACGGCAGAAAAAGACCCCATGGTCCATCTAGTCTGCCCTTATACTATTTTCTGTATTTTATCTTAGGATGGATATATGTTTATCCCAGGCATGTTTAAATTCAGTTACTGTGGATTTATCTACCACGTCTGCTGGAAGTTTGTTCCAAGGATCTACTACTCTTTCAGTAAAATAATATTTTCTCATGTTGCTTTTGATCTTTCCCCCAACTAACCTCAGATTGTGTCCCCTTGTTCTTGTGTTCACTTTCCTATTAAAAACACTTCCCTCCTGGACCTTATTTAATCCTTTAATATATTTAAATGTTTCGATCATGTCCCCCCTTTTCCTTCTGTCCTCCAGACTATACAGATTGAGTTCATTAAGTCTTTCCTGATACGTTTTATACTTAAGACCTTCCACCATTCTTGTAGCCTGTCTTTGGACCCGTTCAATTTTGTCAATATCTTTTTGTAGGTGAGGTCTCCAGAACTGAACAAAGTATTCCAAATGTGGTCTCACCAGCATTCTATATAGCGGGATCATAATCTCCCTCTTCCTGCTTGTTATACCTCTAGCTATGCAGCCAAGCATCCTACTTGCTTTCCCTACTGCCTGACTGCACTGTTCACCCATTTTGAGACTGTCAGAAATCACTACGCCTAAATCCTTTTCTTTTGAAGTATTTGCTAACACAGAACTGCCAATACAATGGTCAGATTTAGGATTCCTTTTCCCCAAGTGCATTATTTTACATTTGGAAACATTAAACTGCAGTTTCCATTGCTTTGACCATTTATCTAGTAAAGCTAAATCATTTACCATATTGCCGACGCCTCCAGGAATATCAACCCTATTGCACACTTTAGAGTCATCGGCAAATAGGCAAACCTTCCTACCAGACCTTCCCCTATGTCACTCACAAACATATTAAAAAGAATAGGACCCAGAACAGACCCTTGTGGCACACCGCTTGTAACCTGACTCTGCTCAGAATACTCGCCATTCACAACAACCCTCTGGTGTCTATGCTTCAGCCAGCTGCAAATCCATTGAACTATCCAGGGATTAAGTCCAATCTTCACTAATTAATCTATCAGCTCTTTATGTGGAACCGTATCAAAGGCTTTGCTGAAGTCCAGGTAGGCAATATCCACGGCACCACCTTCATCCAACACCTTTGTGACATAGTCAAAGAAATCAATGAGATTAGTCTGACATGATTTGCCTTCAGTAAAGCCATGCTGATTTGGGTCCAATAATTTATTGTTTTTTAGGTGCTGATTTATCCTCTTTTTCAGTAGAGTCTCCATCATTTTAACGACAACTGATGTCAAGCTAACTGGCCTGTAGTTACCAGCTTCTTCTCTACTGCCCTTCTTGTGGATAGGCACAACACTTGCCATTCTCCAATCCTCAGGAACATCTCCTGTTAACAAGGATTGGTTAAACAAATCAGTCAGGGGGGTAACAATGACAGATCTGAGTTCTTTAAGAACTCTGGGGTGGGTGCCATCTGGACCCATTGCCTTATTTATCTTTAATCGTTCAAGTTCTTCTAAGACATCGGCTTCTAAGATCACTGGAGCTGAATCCGTACAGTTGGAGGCAATGCTATATCCCTCTATAGTATTATTTTGTAAGGTGTCTTTTGAGAAAACTGAACAGAAGTAGCTATTGAAATGGTCAGCGATCTCCTTATTCCCATTAATGCATGTATTTTTCCCGGTACTAAGCTTCGTGATGCCGCAGTTTTTCTTCTTCTTATCACTAATATATCTGAAGAAGGTTTTATCCCCCTTCTTTAGAGATTTGGCAATTTCTTCCTCTTTTGAGGCTTTAGCAGCATATATTATCTGTTTCGCCTCCTTCTGTCTCATTTTGTTGATGCATGGAACTCACTACCTGTCTGTAGTATCACCACCAAACCCCCAAAACCTGACCCTTAGACTCTCCACTGTTGACCTCACCCGATTCCTAAGGGGTCAGTAAGGGGCCTGCATAAGTGCACCAGCGTGCCTTCCATCCCTTATCCTAATGTTTCTCTCTTACTAGTATCAGGTATATAAATATTATTATATCTTTGTATGCCACTAATACGTACTTGACAAAATACTCAAATAAAAGAACAACTAAAAGCTTCCCGCTTGTCTCGAGGCCCCTGGAGAAATCCTGGAGTGGGAGCCGCCTCTTGGGTGCAGCAGCCTCCGACTTCCTTGGCAGTCGCCCCCTCCCACAGCCCCAGGCCTGGGCCGCCCTCCCCCTCTGCCCCAGTTCCCGCGTGGGCAGGGCAGGCCGGGGCTGGGCTAGGCTGGTGTAGGTGGGCAGGTTTGGCTCCCCAGGAGGCCTCTTCCCTGCCTTCGCCCCACCCGCCCGTTGCCCAAGGCTGCCCGTCAGGCAGAGGGAGGGGGAGGGGCGCCCAGCGAAGTGGGGGTGGGGGGCATCGGCAGAAAGAGGCTCCTGGGAGCAGCACGGCCAGAGGGAGGCGGAAGGACGGTGTGGGGGGGCGGCCCACCTAACGCAGCAGCAGAGGGGGCGAAATGATGCAATGAAGAGAAGGCCCCCCCCCACTGCAGAGAAGTTGCAGGGCCTCAGCCACAGCAGCAGAGCGCAGCCGGAGGGAACCCCAGAGGTCTCCTAGTCCAGCCCTCCCCCCAAGCAGGAGACCCGATACCCGTGATGGCGAACCTATGCCACGCAGGCCACGGGTGGCGCACGGAGCCCTGTCGGAGGGCACATGACACCCGGCCGTGTTTCAGCCCCTGCGCTGGCCAGCTGGTTTTCAGCCTTGGGGAAAGGGCCGTTTCGCCCTCCGGACGCTTCTGGAACCTTCCCTGATGCCCCAGAGGCCAAAAAAATCTCCCAAAGAGACAAACCGGGACCACCAAGGGTGGTCGTACCACTGCAGTATAAATCAACACTAACACTTCACACAATCTTAGTACTGCTGGCTCGTATTTAAGTGAGCATAGATATCTAGACCCCTCCCACAATTACTGCTATTGAGCCAGGTAGAG